>NC_068910.1:165385502-165691085 GCF_023091745.1 Budorcas taxicolor
CTAGAGCTCATTCAAACTCATTCCCATTGCGTTAGAGATGCCATCCAGCCATCTCATTCTCTGTTGTCCCCTTCTCCTCCCACCTTCAGTCTTTCCCAGCATCAGGTTCTTTTCTAATGAGTCAGCTCTTCGCATCAGGTGGCCAAAGTTTTGGAGCTTCAACTTCAGCATCAATCCTTCTGTTGAAAATTCAGAATTCATTTCCTTTAAGATAGACTGGTTTGATCTCCTTGTAGTCCAAGAGACTGTCCTACTCTGATCTCTCAAGACTTTTATTCAACACCACAGTTCAAAAGCATAAATTCTTTGGCACTCAACTTTCTTTATGGTTCAACTCTCACATTCATATGTGACTACTGGAAAAACCATAGCTTTGACTAGACACACCTTTGTTGGCAAAGTAATATTTCTGTTTTTTAACCCACTGTCTAGGTTGGTCATAGCTTTTTTCCCAAGGAGCAAGCGTCTTTTAATTTCATAGCTACAGTTATCTTCTGCAGTGATTTTTGAGCCCAAGAAAATAAAGTCTGTCACTTTTTCCATTGTGCCCCCATCTATTTGCCATGGAGTGATGGGACCAGATGCCATGATCTTAGATTTTTGAATGTTGAGTTTTAAGCCAGCTTTTTCATTTTCCTCTTTTACATTTCATCAAGAGGCTCTTTGAATCTTATTTGCTTTCTGCCATGTGTGTGATGTCATCTGCGTAACTGAGGTCATTGATATTTCACCCAGCAGTCTTGATTGTGGCTTGTGCTTCATCCAGCCCAGCATTTTGTATGATGTACTCTGCATATAAGTTAAATATTCATGGTAACAATATATAGCCTTGATGTACTCCTTTCCCAATTTGGAACCAGTCTCTTCCATGTCTGGTTCTAACTGTTGCTTCTTGACCTGCATACAAATATCTCAGGAGGCAGGTAAGATGGTCTGATGTTCCCAGCTTTTTAAAAGTTTTCCACAGTTTGTTGTGATTCACAGTCTAAGGCTTTAGCATAGTCAATGAAGCAGAAGTTTTTCTGTAATTCTCTTGCTTTTTCTATGATCCAATGGATAATAACTGTGTCCCCACCCTCCTCAAAAAGATCTCCATGTCCTACTCTCTGAAACCTGTGAACATGTGCTGTTACATGGCAAGGGAGAATTAAATATGCAGATCATTAAGTTTGATAATCAGTTGACTGTAAAATAAGGAGATTTTCCTATACTATCTGAGTGGGCCAAATATATTCACCAGGGCCCCTTTAAGAAAGTGGACTAGTTGTACAGAGGAGCAGCTTTAAGAGCTTTCACAGGAGTCAAAGGGAATGCAGCTGTGCAGACACCTTTGTTTTAGCCCAACAAGACTAGTTTGAGACTTCTGATCTTTACCATTGTAAGATTATAAATGACTGTGTTGTTTTAAGTCAATAAGATTATGGTAATTTTTACAGAAGAAACGGAAAATGAATACATTGCTTGCAGCCCACCTCTAAGAAGATGGACTGGATTAGCGTATAGTTTTGCTATCCTAGAAGCCTTTTTTGGGTCACACTTTACATAAAATGCACTTTTTTGTGTCCAATCCTGGGGATATTTATTATTAATTACTACTTTATCAATCAACCACAAATAAGTATTTACATTTATTCTGACCCAACTCTATTTTTGCTTATGCAAATGTTTATTATTGTTATTACCTAGGAAATGTTAAGAAATGGTACAGAGTTTTGCATCATTTTTCTTTTCCAATCAGTGTGCAATTAATAGAAATCTCAATAAGCACTATTAAGTGATTTCAATTTAAATGTAATGTTGGTTTATATATTTATTTTCCAATATGATACTAATAAGAGAATGAGAAAGATAGATCTATTTTCTCAGTTCACCTCTCCATCTTTTAAACTTTTTAAAGTAACTATACATAAGAACTATTTTAGTAACTAAATTAAAGCTATAGAAACTAAAAAACAAAGAGGAGTTTTTATGTAAATTAACACTTTATATCCAGTTTTCCGTGCAAAGTTGCCAATGTTAGCACCTAAAACAAAACTAAAATGGTTTTATATCCATGTAGAGAAGATAGCACATTTTTAACAAAAAGAATTGCTTATAAATAGCAAATAAACCAATCATGACATTGCAAATCTCAATAAACTGGGCATATTATTTAGTAGTTAAATAGGAATATTTTAGTACCAGCAAACTTAAGAGCCTCTCAGCAATTTTTCTGTATATTTGTTTTAATTTGGTTGTGAAGATTTGCTTGGAGCAGGAAATTTACAATTTTTACAGCCAAACAGCTTTATATATATATTATACATTGCTAAATATTTAGATAAATCAGCAGACATTTGTATATTAATTATGTGCCTGAATTACTGTATCAACTTATTTCTACAGAAAAGCAATTATCTGTAGTTTAGAATCTGTTGAATTAATGACTGTACCAGCAAATATCTACTCTGCTTTGAAAATAAACCACCAATGACTAATGAAAGGTAGAAAAAATAGAGAATAAAATGGAAAGAATTCATAAATTTTCCTGTGGTTGTGAGAGTTTAAATTGTTATTGTTGAAATATCTTCAATGACCTGTGTGGAGGAGAATGTTGTTTTCTTTTTTTATCAAAATGAAAAATTTAAGTTATTATACTTGCAATTACATCCACAATATGTGGCACTTTTATGCTCTGGTTCACTATGCTGCTGCTGCTTCTACTAAGTCGCTTCAGTCGTGTCTGACTCTGTGTGATCCCATAGACGGCAGCCCACCAGGCTCCCCCGTCCCTGGGATTCTCCAGGCAAGAACACTGGAGTGGGATGCCATTTCCTTCTCCAATCCATGAAAGTGAAAATAGCAAATATTAAATAAGTCAAGAGCTTCTAAACTTTCATGAAATGCAGATGATTTTGCATGTCCTAGTAAATTCATTCTGATTTCTAGTAAACTACTGTTTCTCAAATTCACAAAAATTTCCCCAATATTTCACTGTGGGAAAATTTAAATCTTTTGGAATAAAGGCCTCTTTATTATTTTATCAAAATTCTCCCAAAGTTTTCCATGCATTCTCATTTTAGGGAGGGAGAGGTTAAATGATCTTATTAAAGTATCAAATATGATTATAAAACAAATAACTGGTCCCCAAAACTATATTAAGTGGAAACTACTATATCTTCTGGAGAAGGAAGTCACAACCCACTCCAGTATTCTTGCCAGGAGAACCCTCAAGGACAGAGGAGCCTGGCAGAGTACAGTCCATAAGGTTGCAAGAGTCAGACACAACTTAGCGACTAAACCACCACCACCACCAGCACTATACCTTCATTCTTAAAAGTGACTAGTTGTGAGAATTTAGTTACAGAATAAGGATGGAATGATTTAGGTGGAGGGCTTTTTCCATACCCAGGGTTAATTAATGTAACTAGACGTATATCTGGCCTTATCATTCCAGGGAGGTTATTCAACTGTTTCATTATCTATTATAAGGAAATTATAATATATAATATAATAAATTAAAATATCCTTTAGAAATAATAAACACTATTGTTAATAAAATTGGATCAACTCGATAAAGGTGGGAGAGGAAAATCTCAGATTCAGATTTGAAGTGAAAAAATATGGTTGAAGATAAAGCTTTGTAATTTTTTTTTTCTTTTTGGCCATTGTATCATTTGTGATCAGTCCTCTGCTAAGCTGAGTTAATTTCTGTTTTGCACTTTGCATTTTATGTGTAAACATTAACAGCTGATGCCCAGACTAAGCCCCATGAGGTTATTTGACCTATCCACAAAGAACTGAACGCAATATCTCAGCATAAACAAAGCAATCTCCAGTTGCATTTATAAAATTTTATAGAAAAACTAGAAATAACATGATCAACACATATATTCTGTCAAAATCTGGTTTTGATAACCATATAGATGCTCTATAAAATAGTTTGCCATTCTACAACTAAGAAGGACAATAATGCTGCAATGATTTTAAACCTTACAGAAGAATTATATGAATCTAAAAATAAGAGTTAAACCTAAGAAGGAACAATATTTATAAATGTATTCAGTTCGGTTCTGTCACTCAGTCATGTCCACCTCTTTGTGACCCCATGAACCGCAGCATGCCAGGGCTCCCTGTCCATCACCAACTCCCGGAATCCACCCAAACCCATGTCCATTGAGTCGGTGATGCCATCCAGCCATCTCATCCTCTGTCGTCCCCTTCTCACCCTGATTTCAATCTTTCCCAGCATCAGGGTCTTTTGAAATGAGTCACCTCTTCGCATCAGGTGGCCAGAGTATTGGAGTTGCAGCTTCAACATCAGTCCTTCCAATGCACAACCCAGGACTGATGTCCTTTAGGAAGGACTGGTTGGATCTCCTTGCAGTCCAAGGGACTCTCAAGAGTCTTCTCCAATACCACAGTTCAAAAGCAACAATTCTTCAGTGCTCAGCTTTCTTTATAGTCCAACTCTCACATTCGTACATGACTACTGGAAAAACCATAGCCTTGACTAAATGGGGATCTTTGTTGGCAAAGTAATGCCTCTGCTTTTTAATATGCTGTCTAGATTGGTCATAACTTTCCTTCCAAGGAGTAAGCATCTTTTAATTTCATTGCTGCAGTCACCATCTGCAGTAGTGATTTTAGAGCCCAGAAAAATAAAGTCAGCCACTGTTTCCCCATCTATTTTCCATGAAGTGATGTGACCAGATGCCATGATCTTAGTTTTCTGAAATTTGAACATTAAGCCAACTTCTTCACTCTCCTCTTTCACTTTCATCAAGAGGCTTTTTAGTTCTTAACTTTCTGCCATAAGTGTGGGGTTATCTGCATATCTGATGTTATTGATACTTGTCCCAGCAATCTTGATTCTAGCTTGTGCTTCCTCCAGCCCAGTGTTTCTCATGATGTACTCTGCAGATAAGTTAAATAAGCAGGATGACAATATACAGCCTTGATGTACTCCTTTCCCTATTTGGAACTAGTCTGTTGTTCCATGTCCAGTTCTAACCGTTGCTTCCTAACCTGCATACAGGTTTCTCAAGAAGCAGGTCAGGTGGTCTGGTATGCCCATCTCTTTAAGAATTTTCCACAGTTTATTTTGATACACACAGTCAAAGGCTTTGGTATAGTCAATAAAGCAGAAATAGATGTTTTTCTGGAACTCTCTTGCTTTCTTGATGATACAGGAGATGTTGGCAATTTGATCTCTGGTTCCTCTGCCTTTTCTAAAACTAGCTTGAACATCTGAAAGTTCACAGTTCACATATTGTTGAAGCCTGGCTTGGAGAATTTTAAGCATTACTTTACTAGCATGTAAGATGAGTTCAATTGTGCAGTAGTTTCAGCATTCTTTGGCATTGCCTTTCTTTGAGATTAGAATGAAAGCTGACCTTTTCCGGTCCTATGGCCACTACTGAGTTTTCCAAATTTGCTAGCATATTGAATGCAGCACTTTCACAGCACCATCTTTTAGGATTTGAAATAGCTCAATGGAATTCCATCACCTCCACTAGCTTTGTTCATAGTGATGCTTCCTAAGGCCCACTTGACTTCACATTCCAGGATGTCTGGTTCTAGGTGACTGATCACACCATTGTATAAAATACTTTTCTACAAGCCTTCAATTATCTTATGTTCATTTTTAGAAAATAATAAGGATTCCCTTGTCTACATATTCTCTCCAATTCTTGGAATCATTTGTCTTTTTGATAAAAACTATTTTAACAGATGTGAGGTTATTTCTCATTGAAGTTTTGATTTGCATTTACCTGGTAATTAATGTTGAGCTCCTTTTTATACACGGGTCAGCCATTAATATGTCTTTTTTTTTGGGAAAATGTCTATTCAGGTCTTTAGCCCTTATTCAAATCTGATTATTTGTCTTTTTGTTATTGAGTTGTAGGAGTTCCTTAAATTTTTTCATGTTAATTGTTTCTCAGATATATGTTTTGCAAATGTTTTCTACCATTCTGGATGTAGCTTTTTCATTTTATCCATGGTTACCCGAGGTAAAGTGACTCAGTGGTAAAGAGTCTGCCTGCCAAAGTAGGGGCATGGATTCAATTCCTGGATCTGGAAGATTCCCTTGGGAAGTAAATAGCAACACACTCCAGTATTCTTGTCTGGAAATCGCATGGATAGAAGAGCCTGGCAGGATATGGCTCTTGGTGTCACCTAGAGTAAGACATGACTTAGGAACTAAAACACAAAAACAATGAGATCAAATTGCCAACATTCGTTGGATTATTGAAAAAGCAATAGAGTTCCAAAAGACATCTGTTTCTGATTTATTGACTATGCCAAAGCCTTTGACTGTGTGGATCACCACTAACTGTGGAAAATTCTGAAAGAGATGGGAATACCAGACCACCTGACCTGCCTCTTGAGAAATCTGTATGCAGGTCAGGAAGCAACAGTTAGAACTGGATGTGGAACAATAGACTGGCTCCAAATAGGGAAAGGAGTATATTGTCTGTATAAAGGCTGTATATTGTCACCCTGCTTATTTCACTTATATGCAGAGTACATCATGAGAAATGTTGGGCTGGATTAAGCACAGGCTGGAATCAAGAATGCTGGGAGAAATATCAATAACCTCAGATATACAAATGACACCACACTTACGGCAAAAAGCGAAGAAGATCTAAAGAGCCTCTTGATGAAAGTGACAGAGGAGAGTGGAAAAGTTGACTTAAAGCTCAACATTCAGAAAACTGAGATCATGGCATCCAGTCCCATCAATTCATGGCAAATAGATGGTGAAACAGTGGAAACAGTGACAGACTTAATCTTTTTTGGCTTCAAAATCACTGCAGTTGGTGATTGCAGCCATGAAATTAAAAGATGCTTACTCCTTGGATGAAAGTTATGACCACTCTAGACAGCATATTAAAAAGCAGAAACATTATTTTTCCAACAAAAGTCCATTTAGTCAAGGCTATGGTTTTTCCAGTAGTCATGTATGAATGTGAGAGTTGGACTATAAAGAAAGCTGAGCACTGAAGAATTGAAACTTTTAAACTCTGGTGTTGGACAAGACTCTTGAGAGTCCCTTGGACTGCAAAGAGATCCAACCAGTCCATCCTAAAGGAAATCAGTCCTGAATATTCAAAGGAAGGACTGATGTTGAAGCTCAAACTCTAATACTTTGGCCACCTGATGCAAAGAATTGACTCATTTGAAAAGAAACTGATGCTGGGAAATATTGAAGGTGGGAGGGAAAGGGGATGACAAAAGATGAGATGGTTGAATATCATCACTGACTCAATGGACATGAGTTTGAGTAAACTCCGTGCATTGGTAATGGACAGGGAGGCTTGGCATGCTGCAGTCCATGGGGCCGCAAAGAGTCAGACATGACTGAGTGGCTGAACTGAACTGAACTGAACCAAAACAACAGGAACTTTTTAGTTATATCAAATGATTTGTCCTGGCTTTTTTTTTTTTTTTTTTTCTTGGCTTGCATAGACATTCCTGAGGTGCAAAAATGACCACTGAGGTTCTCATATCAGCATTCTAGAAGCAGTCCTGAAAAAAATTTGGAATTTAAGCGGGTGAGTGAGACATGCTGCTGCTGCTGCTAAGTCACTTCAATCATGTCTGACTTTGTGCAACCCCATAGACAGCAGTCCACCAGGCTCCCCCATCCCTGGGATTCTCCAGGCAAGAACACTGGAGTGGGTTGCCATTTCCTTCTCCAATGCATGAAAGAGAAAAGGGAAAGTGAAGTCGCTCAGTCATGTCTGACTCTTAGCGACCCCATGTACTGCAGCCTTCCAGGCTCCTCTGTCCATGGGATTTTCCAGGGCTGGCACCTAAAACTATCTATTGAAAATTTATTGTTCATAAAAATGATTCAACTTTGCTGATTATTTGTGGATACCATCTTCCTAGAAGTATGATTACTTGGTATTTTTGTGCCTCATCTTTATTACTTGAATGCCAGACATTTATGTTTGACAATACAATGAAATCAATATTAATATTATTTATTCCCAGAAATGAGCATGCATTTTCTTTCAAGTGTGGATTTTGAGTCTTTGAGAACCTGATCCAGGTTTGGCATTTGTTGTTGCTGCAGTTACTCTCAGTGATCCATAGCTTTAAATTCCTCTAACTGTTACTCTTAGATAACATTACTGTTAGATAACATCAATGACTAAAGGACATGAATTTAAGCGAACTCTGGAAACAGTGAAGGAGAGGGGAGCCTGGTGTGCTGCAGTCCCTGGGGTCACAAATAGTCAGACATGACTTAACAACTGAGTAACAACAACATTGCCTTGTGGTTATATTGAGCCTGATTTTCTACAAATATCATCTTCATACCCAGATTATGTCCTTTCTTTTACCTTACAACTTAAAGTGTGTGGCTCTCCTTACTCTTCTCCCTCTTTTATGGTCAACTGCAGTTCTTTATTATTTAATTCTCATTAACCTTTTGTTGAAAGTGCTGATCTGTTGTTATGGTTCAGCATGAATCTTAGGTGCTGTGTCCCTTTGTCTCCTGGATGATATTTTCTCAGTGATTTTTGTCCCTCTTCTCCCAGCGGAAAGAGGATCTTAATGGTATGGCCTGGTTCTGGCTGTAGTATGTTACCTGTCTCCAGTTGGTAATGAGGTTCAGCTCTCTTCCCACTGCAGCTTAAGGCCATTTTCCACAAGGGAGTTGGGAAGAAGAGGTCTGCATGACCTCAAATGTCTCTACAGCAGTTGTCATTCTCTTCTTTGAGTCCTGAACCACAAGGGAAGCATTCTGCAGACTCTGGCTTTGACTCTTATCTTGTGTGTATGTGTGTGTGTGTGTGTGTGTGTGTGTGTGTGTGTGTGTGTACGTCTAGAGGCTTGTAGAGAAGAGCCTGAAGCAAGCATGAATTTTAAATGCTTCCACTAGCCTAGATTTTGTCTTCGGTAATTGGCTAAACATTTTAGCTGATTCCTTCTAACCAGATTTATTGGCATCTGTTAGAAATATTATGTATACGTGTGTGTGTGTCTGTGTGTGTGTGTGTGTTAGACTATTTGTGACTGCATGGACTGTAACCCTTCAGTCTTTTCTGTCCATGGAGTTTTCCAGTCAAGATTACTGGAGTGGGTTACCATTTCCTTCTCCTGTCTTACATATATATACTTTAGCCTGGAATAGACTTAAAATTATCTAGTTTCATCTTGTGATTACATAGATGGGATCTTTAAATCTCACAATAATAAACTGACTTAAACTAAATTCAATGTTTTTTCATTTTTTTCTGTTGTATGCATGTTTCTAAGGAAAATGTATCTGTGTCTATTTTTTCCTTATATTTATATTTCATTTACCTAGAAATATGCCATGCACGTAATATATACTCAATTAACATTTTGTTAATAAGTGTTTAATTCTACCAAATATGCTTACTGATCATTCAATCTCAATCCCCAAAAGAATGATTTATGAAAGTCAGTGAATAAACTAAAATAAGTTAAAATAAAAAGGGAAAACATACAATGGTAATTGTCTATACAATGTGAGTAAGTACTATTGCTGTCATTCCTAAATCATCTGCTGACATCTCTATTCTATGAAAGGATATTTAATTATTTGTTTTAATATATCCTTTTATAATTATTAAAAGGAAAACATCCCCTAGAGAAGAATGAATCCTAAAAATCTAGTTTACACTAATTGCATTTATGGATCCAGTTTAAAAAGAAAAGCAAGGGTATTGTTAGTTATTGGAATTGGGGACTGGGGAAATTAAGCATAAATAATATTATTTAATGAATACATAACATGTAATTACAACTTTGTATGTGTTTTTTAGTGTTAAAAAATTAATCAAGTTCTTTGTTTATCCATCTTTTTCAAAAAACAAAAAATAAAACAAAACAAAATAGTCCTCAGAAATGTTTACCAGCTTGCCCTGTTTACTAGAGAGAGTTAATGAATGAGCTGGAGTCATAGCCCCCTCCAAGATCTTGTACTTTTTCACTATTCTGAAATGTCTTCCTAAGGTCAAGAAGATGAAAATGTAAAAGAGGAAGTACAGAGACTGGACTTAGAATATTATTCTTTTTCACTGTGCCAGACAGGAGTTTAAATAGGAAAAAATAACTAGAGATGAATGAAGATATACCTTTAGATTCTGACAGGTTGAGAAGTTTTTTTTTATTCTCTGTGGACTAATTTGAAGTAGAATAGTGAAAAGCAGGTTATCATCACCTTGTTCAACTTTCATGATATACAGGTGTATTTTAAAAAGAAAACACTCAAAAATGAGTTGCAATAAACAGGTAATTGCATTCTTTTTTATGTGTTCGCTCCCTGTAGCTACATACTATTTAGACTGGCCATTTATAGGTTTTTTTAAACATTTATTTTCAATTGACTGATGATTGGTTTGCAATAGTGGTTGGATTTCTGTCATACATCAATATGAATTAAACATGGATGTACATATGTCCCCTCCCTCTTGAATCTCCCTCCCAACTCCCACCCATTTCCAATCCTCTAGGTTATTACAGAGCCCCAGTTTGAGTTTAAAAACTTGATCTAGCACAATTTTAAAGAAACTCAAATTATTTTTTCCGTTTAAAAAATACATATTCATAAAAAAGAAACTACTTATAAAATGAATTTTTTTTAATTTCTGACAAAAACAGACCTTTTTCTCTTTTGATCTTCTGAATAAAGCAGGTTTGCTGCATTTCTATGTTTCACATAAAGGGATGAAACAGTGAATGTTAATCATTTTCATGCATTGTGACTATTAACATTTTTTAATTATCCTGTTAATCAGTGTAATGTCACCGGTTACAATATTCATGCACTACATCTATGTCACCCATTAGTCAAATTAATTAAAAAATCGAAGTTATTTATTGATTCATAAAATAATTGGATACAGTTCATACACCTCTATAAAATTTGCTAAATTAAATTTTGTATCTGAGTTTTATTTATCTTTCTTTTACTAGCCTACTCTCATCAGAAAATTCCAGATATTTTAACATTTTTTATTTTATTTTGCTTTGCTGGTCAACATTTTCAGAATGTAATTGTCTTTTACAGTTACATGAAATATAAAACAACAATAAGCAAAACAAAACAAAAAAAGTCCTACTTTCCTGGAACTTGCTTTTCAGAGGAAGAAGACAGACTATTACAAGAAATGGGGCAAATGAGTAAATTATATAGTGTGTTTGAAGATTATTGCTTTTATGGGAAATAAATGGGAGGATGAGGAGAGAAACAATATAAGCAATTTTAATAAGATGGTCAGGAAAGAAATAGACTGTGACCTTCATGGGTTTTTGGAAAAAATCTACTTCCTTCTCAGTTTCTAAATATTCTTTCATTCTTTTGATCCTCAGTGAAAATTCCTTGAATATATTTAGGGTATTAGAAAAAAAAATATTTAGAAGCTTAATTAATTGCTGCTTCTGTTTTGAGCTTGGCCCAAATCCACAAGGCAAGAATTTATTATCCCTAGCATCTAGCTCAAACTAAAGAAGAAGGAGAAAACAAAAGTACCATTTAAATAAATAAGTGTACATTAAAAGTTTTTTTTTTTTTTCTGAAGGAGTTAATGAACTCAAGAGTGAAGACAAGAATATACATATAAAATGACAATTACTCTTCAAATGTAGAAGGCCTATAGATTTTAATACATCATTTTGTATGAAAAGTGACAGAATAGTAATAAATTGTGAAGCATTCTGATTTTATATACTTTTTATTTCAAACCAGGAAGAACAAAATGTGATTTGCCATCTCTTAAAGACTTATTGGTAGCTCACGCAATGAAGAATCCACCTGCCGATGCAGGAGATGTGAGTTTGATCCCTGGATTGAGAAGATCCCCTACAGAAGGGAATGACTACCCACTCCAGAGAACTCCATGGACAGAGGAGCCAGATGAATTGCAGTCCATGTGGCTGCAAATTGTCTGACACGATTGAGCAACTAACATGGAGACTTTTAAATATTCAATTCTAAAATTGTTATCTCTGCAAACAACTGTTTGGCACTAGAAATTAGACAGAATACTTAAATAAGTTGAACTTCAACATCTTCACCAGTGAAATGAATAAAGACAATATTCCATATTTTACCTCAATTTTGAAAATAATTTTGAAAGTCATATTTTATTTCTTAGAATATGCTCTATCTCTTTGAATAGCTTTTAAAATTTTATTCATTATAAAACTTGTGTATTTTATTACTTATAAAATAATACAGTAACTATAGTCATATATTTATGGACTTCCCTGGTGGCTCAGATGGTAAAGTGTCTGTCTACAATGCAGGAGACTCAGGTTCGATTCTTGGGTCAGGAAGATAACCTGGAGAAGGAAATGGCAATCCACTCCAGTACTATTGACTGGAAAATCCCATGGACAGAGAAGCCTGGTAGGCTATAGTCCATGGTGTCACAAAGAGTTGGACATGACTGAGCAACTTCACTTTGATTCACTTCACTTTGATAGTCATATAGTGTAATCTAGCACTCTCGTAGTCAGATAAACAGATGTCTTAATTATGATACTTGATTATCGATTTTATCCTTAAATTCATCCATGGGACATTTTTATTTTTAGAAGTTAAGAAAGAAGTAGTTGTATGCTTTGTTTACATGCTGATAACTTTTCAGTTACCTGCAAATCTTAAACTAGTATGACACCTTATTATATCATTTAACAGTTAATTTGGACTTCTCTAATGGCACAGTGGATAAGAATTCACCTGCCAAGGCAGGGGACAAGGATTTGATCCCTGATCCAAGATTCCACATGCTGTGCAGAGCAACCAAGCCAGCGCACTGCAACTAATGAGCCATGTGCTGAGAGCCTGCACTCTTCAATAAGAGAAGCCACTGAAATGAGAAGCCTGTGCACTGCAAGGAAGTAGCTCCCAATCATGGCAATTAGAGAAAGCCCACATGCAGCAACAAAGACCCAGCACAACCAAAAATAAACAAATAGATTAAAAACTACTTAAGAAGTTAAGCAAAGTTAGCTTTCTTAAAAAATAACTTTTATAATTAAAATTTTGCATTTTTAGTATGTGAACAAAATGGGGAATTTTATAGATTTAGCTTTATTCAAGTACTCCATCTTTTCTAAAATAGGACAAATTCATCTAGAAATATATAGACATACATCACTTATACATCAGTAGTACTCTAAAATTTTTTCCAAAGTATACTACAGCTGTTCGAAAAGTAAGTCATCAGTTGTTTCTATTATGTGAGAGAGAGAGGAGTTATGTGTGCGCTGGAAATTCACTCTTGGTTTTTGTTTTCCTATGTCTTGCAGAGTATGCTAAGAATATAAGGACCTGACAGCTCTTTCCTTATGCCACTTCTCAGGGTTGTGTTTGCAGCAGGCAACCTTGAGGGATGAGGTATTATAGGCCAAAGAGCAGATTCGCTTATTGCTTGATATAAAACCAGTAGATCCCCCAAGGTCTGTATTCTTCAACTGTGAAGAAACACACTCTATATACAGCATGAATGCTGAAACTGTGGGCTGCTGGACTGCCTCATGGTGGCTCCAAGAGACTCAGGGACAATGAGATGTGATGCAGATATCCTGATGGGCATGCTGCTTGCTATGCTGTTAGTAATAAAACCTTCCCTCTTTGATTCAGCAGTCTCTTGTCTTCTGCTAGCATATGTGACAGTTAAGACACATTTGTTAAGTTATGCACAGGTTGTTAAATCCCAGATCCAACAATAAGTGATGTACAAATTATAGAAGACAGCTACTAGGGTAAAAATCAAAACAAACAAACAAACAAAACCCAAACAGAAATTATGGTCCCTTTTCAGGATTATTTATAGAACACATCTATATTCTCAAATACACAAGGAAACTGCCCCAATAACCTCATAACATGAGAAATATACCTCTAATTTATAGTTCCACATGATAGTTTGCCAGATAAAGTTTTATTATGTTTTTATCCTTGACTATAAATAGCTTTCAAAATCCATTTTCTTTTATAGCATTATGTTAGGTTGGTAACATTCTCTGCAGTGAGCTTCCCAGGTGGCTCAGTGGTAAAGAATCCACCTGCCAATGCAGGAGACTCAGGAGACATGGGTTTGATCCCTGGATTGAGAAGATCACCTGGAGGAGGAAATGGCAATCCACTCCAGTATTCTTGCCTGGAGAATCACATGGACAGAGGAGCCTGGCAGGCTACAGTCCATGGCAGTCACAAAGAATCAGACTCAACTGAGAGTCTGAGCATGCATGCATTCTGTGCAGTAATGCCAAAGCATTTGAGAAATCATTCTGTAGAAAATAGTCTTTAGCATTATGAGCCTATGATAATTTACATGGTTCACTTCAGTTCAGTTCAGTCACTCAGTCATGTCCAACTCTTTGCAACCCCATGAATCACAGCACGCCAGGCCTCCCTGTCCATCACCAACTCCCGGAGTTCACTCAGACTCACGTCCATCAAGTCAGTGATGGCATCCAGCCATCTCAACCTCTGTCGTCACCTTCTCCTCCTGCCCCTAATCCCTCCCAGCATCAGAATCTTTTCCAATGAGTCAACTCTTCACACGAGGTGGCCAAAGTACTGGAGTTTCAGTTTTAACATCATTCCTTCCAAAGAAATCCCAGGGTTGATCTTCAGAATAGACTGGTTGGATCTCCTTGGAGTCCAAGGGACTCTCAAGAGTCTTCTCCAACACCACAGTTCAAAAGCATCAATTCTTCGTGCTCAGCTTTCTTCACAGTCCAACTCTCACATCCATACATGACCACTGGAAAACCATAGCCTTGACTAGACAGACCTTTATTGGCAAAGTAATGTCTCTGCTTTTGAATATACTATCTCGGTTGATCATAACTTTTCTTCCAAGGAGTAAGTGTCTTTTAATTTCATGGCTGCAATCACCATCTAATGTAAATTTTCACTTATAAAAAAGACAGTCTCCTACTTAGTAGTCAGAAAATAACTTGAAGTTAAGTTCCTCACTTGAAAATAATTAGAAGGAAATGTTGCCAAAATAAATTGAAGTATTCACTTTGGTCTGCTGTTTGATATATCTGAGATAAAATATCTTTTTAACTAAGAAAGGAAAATTAAATTTATTTTTACAAAAGGTATCTGGAGCACTTAATTTTTTCCTAATCCATAATCCCTTAACTTTTGTTTTGAAGATGCACTGAGCTACTTTAATTGGGAGACAGCCTATAGCAGCAGCTTGCTTTAAATTCAAGCTTTCCTTTCTCAGCTAAATTGATTTTTGGTGTTTATAACCAAGGCCCACAATATTAGCCACCATGGACTGACTTTAACATTTTTACAATCAATATTGCATTTTCTATTTCTATAATCATGGTAAATATAGCAGAACCCACTTTAAATACTTTACTAAGATAGAAGGATCTGCTACAAAATAGGAGAGGATAAATTGGAGGGAATAAAAATAAATTAATAAGAATGTTGCCTGACAACTTTAATATTCCACCTGTCATTTTGGACTTTGCATATTTTACTGGAATTTTCTCTGCTAAATGATATATAATAAGGACAGAAATAAATTTTCGTGTATGTCTACATCATTAACAATAAGTAGCACAAGCAGAAGTTTGACAAGTTGGTGAGCTGAGAATCAGAACCATTTAAAAACTAACCCAGAGAGCCTGAAATTCCAGTTACAGTGGAACATTTACATGTTGGCATTCTAATACTTGAGACAGAAATGACTCATGGTGAAACAAACCATTTTTCTTATATCAGAGTATAAAAACGATGTGTGGAATGCACAGTTTTGGGGAAAAATGGGGCCAGGGAGAGAAATGACAAGACTTTCAGTAATTAAAAGAGTAGATTTGGAGAGAAGAGAGCTGTGACAGTAATGATAATGTTTTTGGAATACCATGTTACTATTTTTAACCAGTTACTATTGTCTTGCCCATAGAACTAACTACTCACATTTAATATAGATTTCTGGTAACATTAAAAAGCAGGAATAACATTGCAGAGTACCTTTGTATTTGAGACAAATTATAGTTGTAATAATTTGAGCATATCTCAAGATATGCCTAAAGCAATACAGACATAATCAATATGATATATATAGTAAAATGATAAGTTCTTAAGACTGGCTTTGCACAATAAATAATTTCTGCAATTTTCACATCAGCATATAAGGATGATACTTTGTGGGGGTGTTTATAATCCTTACCACATTTGTAATGAAAACACTTTCAAGAATATGTATTTACTATTAGGGTTTCTAACTCTATCACTTGGAGTGTTCCATAAATATTTGTTAAATGAATATTGAGTAATGGATCTCCATAGAGTGAAAAAACATGTAGGGAATCCATGAGAAAAGAGTGCAAAACCAAAAATTGAAGAAATTTGCCTCATGACCACATCAGTCTTAGATAGTCAGCTGTGTGTCACTCTAAAGCTAAGTGTTCCACAGAACTTTTTGCTTTTGAAACAGGAGGAAAGAAGAAGGGCACATCCTTTGAAAAATGACTTAGCCTGAGGACACAACATAAACTGATTAGAATCAAATATTCCAAGGTGGCAGACATGTACAGATATGAGATTTCAACCATAGAGAAAGCTGAGTCCCAAATAATTGTTGCTTTCAAATTGTGCTGAAAAAGACTCTTTAGAGTCCCTTGGAAAGTCAGGAGACTGAACCAGTCAATCCTAAAGGAAATCAACTCTGTATATTTATTGAACGGACTCACGCTGAAGCTCCAATACTTTGGCCATTGTATGCGAAGAGCTCATTCATTGGAAAAGACCCTAATACTGGGAAAGATTGAGGGCAGAAGGAGAAGGGGGTGACAGAGGATGAGATGGTTAGATAGCATCACCAACTCAATGGACATTAATTTGAGCAAACTCTGGGAGATAGTGAAGGACAAGGAATCCTGTTGTGCTGCAGTCCATTGGGTCCTAAAGATTTAGACATGATTTAGCAACTGAACAACAAGATGGCAGACAAGTCAACTTCAACTAGACCTTGATCCTCAGTATACACTCATTGTACACATCAACAAGCTAGAAACACCCAGAGGTGCCATGACAGTCCCAAGGTCGACCATCAAATACCAAAAAGTGGACAGTGGCCTAATTCCTGGAAATCCCCACCTCTTCACTCAAATGATTGGAAGATTACTCCCACTCATTAGCCTATGAAATTACCCAGCCCATAAAAGCTAACCACACCACATTTCGAGGTGGCATTCATTCTCTGTGTTGGCCCACAGTCTCTGTGGAGTGTTTCTCTCTGAATAAATCCACTTCTTACATATCACTTTGCCTATCAATGAATTCTTTCTGCAATGAAATGTCAAGAACTTCAAATCTTTTAGGTCCTGAAACCAGGCTCTGTGGATTTTGGCTGGGTTTGAGTCATGACCACATGGGTTCAAGTCCTATCCGAGGTAAACAGTTTCACTTTGTGTGACAGAAAGGTGCCATATTCACATATTTCAGATTCTTTGCTGAATTATGTTTCTTCCATTACTGTTTTCATTTTCTATCTTAGTTCTTTCAAATAATGTATGATTGATTCTTTTTAATTACCTTATTTTTTATTGAAGGGTAATTGCTTTACAGAATTTTGCTGTTTTCTGTCAAACCTCAACATGAATCAGCCATATCCTCTCCCTTTTGAACCTCCCTCACATCTCACTCCCCATCCCACCCCACTAGGATGATACAGAGCAACTGTTTGAGTTACTTGAGCCATTTATGTATGGCTGATTTTTTAATAGAATTTCTGTTAAGACTTTAGGAGAAGATTTTGGTGAAGTTAAGTATAGTTTCGTATAGACAGTATAGTGTCAGTTGTTAGGGATATCAGTTCTGAGGTCAAATGTCTTACTGTTATTGGTTAAGTATGTCAGATTAAAATAGCAGCTATTTCATATGATTACACTGGAAAATTATATCAGTTACTTTTTAAAGTTTATGAGCTTTGATATATGCTCATGAAAAATTAACCTCACAAGAAATTTAAATACTTCATACCCTGTACTTCCCTGGTGGTCCAGTGGCTAAGACTCCACGCTCCCAATGCAGGGAAACCAGGTCCCATCCCTGGTTAGGGATGCTGCAACTAAGACTTGACATGGCCAAACAAGTAAAGTCAATAAATAAACATAATAAATAAATAATTCATAGCTTAAAGTTATTACATGTGTCCTCTTCAAATACATGTACAGTAAGAAAAGATATATTAATTTCCAATTGCTGATGTAACAAATTATCATGCACTTGGTGATTTAAAGGGCTTCCCTGATGGCTCAGTTAGTAAAGAATCCACCTGCAATATGGGAAACCTGGGTTCGATACTTGGGTTGGGGAGATCACCAGGAGGAAGGCGTGGCAATCCACTCCAGTATCCTTGCCTGGAGAATTCCCATGGACAAAGGAGGCTGAGGGGCTATAGTCCATGGGGTCACAAAGAGCTGGACACGACTGAGTAACTAAGCAGAGCACAGTGATTTAAAACAACATAAATTTATTCATTTACCTTCTTATTAAGTTGCTTGACGTGACTTCCCTTGAATAGGATCAAAATTTCATCAAAGATGGTTTCTTGCTTCATAGAGTCCAGAGGCTGCTAGCGTGGCTCCTGGCTATATCACTTCAATCTCTGCTTCCATTATCACATTACCTTTTTCTGTGTTGTCCTGTCTCTTACAAAAATCCTTGAGATTACATTGGGCGCACCTAGATAATTTTCTCATCTCAAAATTCTTATCTTAACCCCAACTGCAAATATTTATGTTTGTTTGTTTGCCATATAAGTAACATTCACCGGTTTTAAGGATTAGGATATAGAAATCTTTGTGGGGCAGTTATTCAGTCTATTACAAGTATTGAAGGTCAATTTCAAGAAAACAGCTTGGGAGTCATCATTTGATGACCAGTCCAAGAGAGCTGCCAACATGGATAAATACTTGAAGAGGTGATGCATGAGAATTTGCTGGGAACTAGCTGCTTGGGTAAACTGAAAAGGGAAATACAATACAATTTCATGAACTGGAAACCAAGAGTGGCAGAGCTCTTTATCCTAATTTTCCAGTTTGTAGTCTTATGGTTCCACAGTCTGTGGACCCTTACGGAGACTTGATAGAACAAGACTTTTGCTTTCAAATATCTCTACAGTGGCATATATCAAAGTGCTGAATGTTGAACCTGCTTATCCTAGATTCAAAGGGACACAGTATGTACTGTGGTAGCTCAATACTGCCAAAGCATCTGTACAGGAGAGATTTCTAGAGGGGCTACAAGTAGCATTGCTATGTTTGGGTTATAAATAGCTTAAAAGGTACCATGCACTCAGCTTATGTAAGAACCTTTTTTAATTCTTCAGAGTTAACTTCAATCAGAAATAGAAGAATTTTTTCAAACTAGAAAAGTGAGTATAAAACATGTGAAATATAATGTGAAATTTAGGAATTGAGGATGTAGGGACATAGATATAATTTTTGAGAAAAGGAAGTAACTGTAATGTTTGATAATGACATTTATTAAATTTGATAAGTAAATAGATTCTCTCAGTACATAGCATATGGGCTTTCTTTCTACATCACACTGGGCTTAAACTTTTTAAAAAAATTTCTTCATAACTCAAAGAGAGAGAATCTCCTCAGCATAGAACCTCTTAATTAATAATCAATAATTAGATCTGAAATTGAATACAGACTCAATTTTTTATCTTGTGAAGGAGCCACTACTATAGGATGTGTCAGTTTTAAGTTGAAATATAAAGTAAATATCATGACTAGAACCATTTTAGGAAAATTAACATTTATCATTAAAATAAAAGTACTAAACAAAGCTGAAACTATTTATTTCAGTCATGCATATCATTATACCTTCCCTTTTATTTTTTCTTCACTTCTCTTAAAGTGAAAATTTCTGGTAAGCAATATTATAAATCAGATCAACTTTGGATTCTAAATGAATAGCTTAAACCATCACTAGAATGGACTAGAGTGGAAATGTGTAAGAGAAAGAACTGGGTCCTAGGTTTTGACCCATACTGAAGCAGTATTTCATCTTGAGTTAGGCAACTTGGTTGTACAGATGGTACAATTTCCCACTCTCAAATATTATTTATAATACCTATCTTGGGTGGAAAGACAAATCAATTGGTGTGTGAGCGAGTGAGTGAAGTTACTCAGTAGGGTCCAATTCTTTGCGACCCCATGGACTATAGCCTACCAGGCTCCTTGGTCCATGGAATTCTCCAGGCAAGAATACTGAAGTGGGTTTCCATATCCTTCTCCAGGGGATCTTCCCGACCCAGGGATCAAACCCAGGTCTCCTGCATTATAGACAGATGCTTTACCATCTGAGCTACCAGGGGAGCCCATCAATTGGTGTGTATTTATTTTTAAATTTTAAGTAGTGTGAATTTTGACAATTAAAAGTCAATTTGAAATAACCATGAAAAGAATGTCCATCCTGGGCAATACTTAAAAATGATAATTAACTTAAAAATGATAGTTAATTTCACTTAACAAGTTTTTTCCTATAAAATTACTCTGTTGTCAGAAGAAGCACAGATGTGGCATGTAAATTTTGGTACCAATATCACCTTCAAAATCTGTATCAAATAACACAAATATAACAAAAATAGTGTACTTGTAGTGTGTATTACAAGGCTTTCCCAATGACTCAGTGGTAAGTAATCCACCTGCAATGCAGGAGTCTTGTATTCGATCCCTGGGTCAGGAAGATCCCCTAGAGGAGGAAATGGCAATCCACTCCAGTATTTTTGCCTGGAGAATTCCATGGACAGAGGAGCCTGGTGGGCTACTGACCAAAGGGTTGTAAAGAGTTGGACATGACTGAGTGACTTAACATGAGCATGAGTGTGTATTAGTTTTCTAGGGCTGTGTGGAAATTTTTTCAAATTTACCAGCTTAAAAAATGCTACTTATTTTCTCACAGTTTCCTTGGATCTGAGGTCTAGGCACAATTTAGCTGCTGCTTCTCTGGTCTTAAAAGACTGCAATCTAGCTGTAAGCTATTTCATCTGAAGCTCAAAGTCCTTTCCCAAGTTCATGTGAATGTTTTCAGAATTCATTTCCTTATTGTTGTAGGACTGGAGCCCTCAGTCCCTGAGGCCATCTCTTTTTATAGGTGGTGCATGAAATAGTTGTTTGTTTTCTTTAAGGAGACCAGGGAGATATTTCTGATGCTTTATTCTCTTTTAAGGAACTCACATAATTAGGGCAGGTTCACTGACCATAATCCCTCTTTGGGTCGACTCAGAGTCCACTAATTTGGAACTTTAATTTCATTTGCGAAATGCCTTCCCCCTTGTCATGTAATCTAATCATGAAATTAAACTCCATCATATTCACATATCTTGCTTGCACTCAAGGGGATTGGACTATACTGACCATGTACACTAGGTGTCGAGGAATCTTGGAATTCAATCTTAGGGGTCTAGCTGCTACAATATGCAAATGGAATAAAATTTCAAGAAAAGTTGCCTCTCCTACAACCACCCCCTAATTCTATCCCATTTCCAACCAATTTTCATTCTGTAGTTCCCTTCCACTCAGAATAGTAATTCTGGAATTCCAACTGTCACTATTATGTTTCATCTTTTTTCAAGTCAGCATTTCTCAACATTCTTTTTTCATCACCCGCATATGTAGCCTTTTGTGACATTTGCTTTTTCTAATCACCCCACCCCATGAAACCTTAATACCACAGATAATACATATATATCTATATATGTATTATATGTATGCTACTGATGCTAAGTCGCTTCAGTCATGTCCAACTCTGTGCGACCCCATAGATGGCAGCCCACCAGTCTCCCCCGTCCCTGGGATTCTCCAGGCAAGAACACTGGAGTGGGTTGCCATTTTCTTCTCCAATGCACGAAAGGGAAAAGGGAAAGTGAAGTTGCTTAGTCGTGTGTGACTCTTAGCGACCCCATGTACTGCAGCCTACCAGGCTCCTCCATCAATGAGATTTTCCAGGCAAGAGTACTTATGCCTTATACATAAAAAAGAGGAAAACTTTTATTTATTTATTTATTTATTTACTTATTTATTTGTCTCCTACAGAACCAGATTTTGCTCCTTTGGCTGCCTTATCCTTGATGTTGAGAATGCATGCTATAAGTAAGTGTACTTGATTCTACTTGCTCCTCAGCTCTGAATACAGCACCAATAACAGATGATCACTGCATAATTCTCAGAAGGGTGAATGCATGCATGCTTACAAAGCAAACTCTAAACTTAGAAGCTGGCTATAGAATTTGTGTGAATTGTCCTCTTCCTTTTCTACCATTTCTTCTTACCAAATTGGAATTTTTCCATTTCTGGCTAATATCTATACTCACGAATGGCTAGAACCAAGAACTAAATTTTAGAACAGCCGATGTTTTCAAGTGCTAACAACCAACTGCATGGCTGTATAGAATGTAGCAACACAAGTGGACAATAATTAGTCATGCATTTCAATTATTCATAGTCTCCCTTTCTCACAGGGAGTAGATAATCACTATGTTTTCTTTAGGTGAAACACTGATTAAAAATAATAACTCAAATAGTGCTTTAAAACACTTAAGACAGTTAAAACCATTATCTTTAATCACTGTTGTCATTTTCTTACTAGACTTCTCGGCATAGACAGTTAACATCTATAAAAATGTCATATGACACTGTGAAAACACTTGAAGATGTGTAAGAGTTTCATGAAATGGACTAGAAGGAGAAGCCTGGGCTGAATGTAAAAGAAAGCACTGTTGTCAAGCTGGTAAAGACACTACTTTCACAGTATTACATTGACTGACACAATGTAAGTTCTATTTCAGGGATACTTAACATGTACAGAATTTACAGAAAGTCCCTAACATGGGGAAATATAGATGCATTGCCATAATGCCATTCAACACAAGGTCAGTTTGTAAAACCAAATGTTATCACCTGTTTCCAGATTATATGTACACCGCGTATAATGAATAATTAGTGCAAGAAACTTCAGGGAAGGTGAATATATATTAGATAGCTGTAGTAGTTCAGAGTAAAATATCCACATATGGTTCATTGTGACTGTCTTGTTTCCATAACACAGTGATCCAAACATAGTGCACAGCATTGTTTTTGCTGATATTCTTTCTTTCAAGAGATATTTGCTTATTGATTTCTGTGAGGCAAGGACTCTTCTACGTATTGAGTACAAATGGTGAATAACATTGAGGCATTTTAAATCTAATACTACACTTCTGAGAATTTAATTAGCATCACTTATAAGCCTTATTATACTATTCATACTGTTCATGGGGTTCTCAAGGCAAGAATACTGAAGTGATGTGCCATTCCCTTCTGCCAGAGTCTGGTTCCAGCAGCCAGGGATTCAACCTGAAGGGATGAGTGGTATCGGTGAGAAACTGAGGCAGCCTCTCAGGTATTTTTTTTTTTTTTTTGGATTGCCTGTTTATTTCAACCTTATGATTCTCTTTTATACTTCTGCAAAAGCATTAGGTCAGAGGTTTGATATTTTTAGTTCCAGATTTTTTTTTCTCAAAAAATCATTGTTGCCCCTCAAAAGGAGTTCCTCCCTCAGCAATTCTTTTATCTACTTTTTCTCGTGTGTCCTTGTGAATACACTGTAACTCATGTTAATGTCTGGGCTGCACACCACATTCCTCAGTTTATTTCTTATCTTTCTATGTCCTGTTTGCCCCTAGTATCCTAAGCTCACTATTTCTTAGAAAGGGCTTCTAGCTAATAATATCTCTAAAGTCCCTAATTTCTATAAGCTATAGTAGAATATTGTAACATTATAGCAATCCTTAAATCTTTAGTTTCTAACTATTTTAATTATTCCTAAGCCCTAAATTCAGCAAACTTCTTTGCCATAAACACTTTTCTCACAAATGGGCTTCAGATAGCAATCCCTCCCATGACCTCAACCTGTGGCCTGTGTGTCACCCTGGAACACTTTTTTGTAAAAGTCCTTGAACAAATGTCAGTGATTAAATTTATGAATTATTCTTCGAGCACAGCTGCAGAAGGCTTTATGCCTTCTCATGCTCCTCTCAAAAACAATAAGCACCTTAATATTCTCTTCATTCAACTCAGCCAAGGAAAGGAAAAAAACAAGTCAGAATCACAAAACCTAACTCCTTCATTCCGGGTCTGTGCCTACAGAACAAAGGGAGGGGGTTTAGGGCTGTGCCTCTATTTTGTCAGTAATGCCTAACACAGCTCCCAAAACCCTTCTTCAGTGGACCACATTTTGTCAGACCATGACCCATCCATCTTGGGTGGCCCGACATGGCATGGCTTAGTTTCACTGAGCTAGACAAGCTGTGGTCCATGTGATCAGATTGGCTAGTTGTCTGTGATTGTTGTTTCAGTCTGTCTGGCCTCTGATGCCCTCTCTCAGCACCTACTGTCTTACTTGGGTTTCTCTTAACTTGGACTTGTGGTATCTCTTGGCTGCTCCAGCAAAGTGCAGCTGCTGCTCCTTACCTTGGACTTGGGGAAGCACCTCTCGTCCGCCACCCCTGACATTAGACATGGGGTAGCTCCTCTCTGCCACCTCTCTGACCTTGGATATGGGGCCACTCTTATGCTGCACAGCCACTGCTTCTGTTCATGACCCCATGAATAGTATGCAAGAAGATAGGACACTGAAAGACGAACTCGCCAGGTAGGTAGGTGCCCAAAATGCTACTGAAGATTAGTGGATAAATAACTCCAAAAAGAATGAAGAAATGGACTCAAAGCAAAAAACAAACAAACAAACAAAACACCCAATTGTGGATGTGACTGGTGATAGAAGCAAGGTCTGCTGCTGTAAAGAGCAATATTGCATAGGAACCTGGAATGTCAGGTCCATGAATCAAGGCAAATTGGAAGGTCAAACAGGAGATGGCAAGAGTGAATGTCGACATTCTAGGAATCAGCAAACTAAAATGTCCTGGAATGGGTGAATTAACTCAGTTGACCATGAGATCTGCTACTGTGGGCAGAGATCACTTAGAAGAAAAGGAGTAGCCATCATGGTCAACAAAAGAGTCTGAAATGCAGTATTTGGATGCAACCTCAAAAACGACAGAATGATCTCTGTTCATTTCCAAGGCAAACCATTCAGTATCACAATAATCCAAGTCTATGCCCCGACCAGTAGTGCTGAAGAACTGGAATTTCAACGATTTTATGAAGGCCTACAAAAACTTTTAGAAGTAACACACAAAAACAATGCCCTTTTCATTATAGGGGACAGGAATGCAAAAGTAGGAAGTCACAGGAGACCTGGAGTAACAGGCAAATTGGCCTTGGAGTAGGGAATGAAGCAGGGCAAAGGCTAATAGAGTTTTGAAAAGGAACTACGAGTCATAGCAAATACCCTCCTCCTACAACACAAGAGAAGACTCTACAGATGGACATCATCAGATGGCCAACACTGAAATCAGACTGATTATATTCTTTGCAGCCAAAGATAGAGAAACTCTATACAATCAGCTCTATACTGGGAGCTGACTGCAGCTCAGATCATGAACACCTTATTGCAAAATTCAGACTTAAATTGAAGAAAGTGGGCAAAACCACTAGACCAGTCAAGTATAAACTAGATCAAATCCCTTATGATTATACAGTGGAAGAGAGATATAGATTTAAGGGACAAGATCTGATAGATTGAAGAATGAACTATGGATGGACATTCATGACATTGTACAGGAGACAGGGATCAAGACCATCCCCAAGGAAAAGAAATGCGAAAAAGCAAAACGGCTGTCTGAGGAGGCCTTACAAATAGCTGTGAAAAGAAGAGAAATGAAAAGCAAAAGAGAAAAGGAAAGAAATACCCATTTGAATGCAGAATTCCAAAGAATAGCGAGGAGAGATAAGAAAGCCTTCCTTAGCAATCAATGAAAAGAATAGAGGAAAACAATACAATGGGAAAGACTAGAGATCTCTTCAAGACAATTAGAGATACCAAGGGAATATTTGATGCAAAGATGGACTCAATAAGGGACAGAAATTGTAAGGACCTAACAGAAGCCAAAGATATTAAGAAGAAGTGGCAAGAATACACAGAAGAACTATGCATAAAAAGATCTTCATGACCCAAAAAGCCACGATGGAGTGATCACTCACCTAGAAGCAGACATCCTGGAATGTGAAGTCAAGTGGGCCTTAGGAAGCATCACTATGAACAAAGCTAGTGGTGGTGATGGAATTCTAGTTGAGCTATTTCAAATCCTAAAAGATGATGCTGTGAAAGTGCTGTACTCAATATGCCAGCAAATTTGAAAACTCAGCAGTGGCCACAGAACTGGAAAAGGTCAGTTTTCATTTCAATCCCAAAGAAAGGCAATGCCAAAGAATGCTCAAACTACCACATAATTGCACTCATCACACATGCTAGTAAAGTAATGCTCAAAATTATCCAAGATAGGCTTCAGGAATACATGAACTGTCAACTTCCATTTGTTCAAGCTGGATTTAGAAAAGGCAGAGGAACCAGAGATCAAATTGCCAATATTTGCTGGATCATCGAAAAAGCAAGAGAGTTCTAGAAAAATATTTATTTCTGCTTTATTGACTATGCCAAAGCCTTTGATTGTGTGGATCACAATAAACTGTGGAAAATTCTGAAAGAGATGGGAATACCAGGCCACCTAACCTGCCTCTTGAGAAAACTGTATGCAGATCAGGAAACAACATTTAGAACTAGACATGGAACAACAGACTGGTTCCAAATAGGAAAAGGAGTATGTCAAAGCTGAATATTGTCACCCTGCTTATTTAACTTATATGCAGAGTACATCATGAGAAACGCTGGGCTGGAAGAAGCACAAGCTGAAATCAAGATTGCCAGCAGAAATATCAATAACTTCAGATATGCAGATGACACTACCCTATGGCAGAAAGTGAAGAAGAGCTACAGAGCCTCTTGATGAAAGTGAAAAAGTTGGCTTAAAGCTCAACATTCAGAAAAATAAGATCATGGCATCCAGTCCCATCACTGCATGGAAAATAGATGGGGAAACAGTGGAAACAGTGGCTGACTTTATTTTTGGGCTCCAAAATCACTGCAAATGGTGATTGCAGCCATGAAATTAAAAGATGCTTACTCCTTGGAAGAAAAGTTATAACCAACCTAGATAGCATATTCAAAAACAGAGACATTACATTGTCAACAAAGGTCTGTCTAGTCAATGCTATGGTTTTTCCCATGGTCATGTATAGATGTGAGATTTGGACTATAAAGAAATCTGAGCACTGAAGAATTGATGCTTTTGAACTGTGGTGTTGAATAAGACTCTTGAGAGTTCCTTGGACTGCAAGGAGATCCAACCAGTCCATCCTAAAAGACATCGGTACTGGGTCTGGGTGTTCATTGTAAGGACTGATGTTGAAGCTGAAACCAATTCTTTGGCCACCTGATGCAAAGAGGTGACCATTTGGAAAGACCCTGATGATGGGAAAGATTGAGTGCAGGAGAAGAGGATGGCAGAGGATTAGATGGTTGGATGGCATCACCAATCCAATGGACATGAATTTGGGTAGACTCTGGCAGTTGGTAATGGACAGGGAGGTTGGCATGCTGCAGTTCATTGGGTTGCAAAGAGTTGGACACGACTGAGCGACTGAACTGAACTGAACTGAACTGAAAGCTTATTAAACACAAATTCCTGAATCCCACCCCTAGGATTTCTCTTTTAGTAAGTTTTGGAATAAAATCCAAGGTTCTACATTTGTAATTATATTCAAACTGAACAATACCATCAGATGATGCATCATATGTTGGAAGTTTTTCTACTTCATCCACTCATTCTGGGCATGCTCCTTCATTATACTCAGACTCCTCACCCATCCTATCATTTCTGCTACCTCTCCTTCTGTCTCAATTGTCTCTTGGATGACTATTTTCAAAATTTAGATTTCTGGAATGACTTTTCAAAGGCAAAACAAAATAAAAAAACAAATCTGTCCTTAATAGGAATATTCTTTTACTGATGGCTTTTTAAATTCTTTGTTCTCCTTATTACATTTATCACCAAAAGGGAAAAGAAGTACTTTTATGAGAAAATAATTGAGGATGAATGATGCAAGCTATGATACAGAGAATAAAATTTATTTAGAAGAATCCTTTATATTTCAAATATATGAGTTGTAGCAACCTTTATCTATGCTGTAAACAGTATTTGTTGTGAATAAGCACAGCTCACAATCAAAACAACCTGACCCATTGTGATATTTACTTATTTTTGTAATATATGCTGTTTAGGCATGAATACAAAGTGATATATTTGTTATTTGTAATGATAAAGCTAATACATTTTTCCTTCTCTAGTGAATGTGTTACTTCTCTAGGATCTATAAATAATATCAATGCAAAAGGTTTTCTACTAAAATGACCCATTTAATATTCCCTCCTTACTCATACATTAAAGTGACTCATGGCCCTACATAATACATCCAAGTAATTGGGATTTCTTCTCTTAGCTCTATTGTATGATAGAACAGGTACTAGAAAACTTTTATTACCTATGTTATCATGTTATCAATATGTTTAAGAAGGAGAAGAAAGAGGTGAAGGAGGTACTAGACAGAGGCTGGGGTGCCAGAAGGAAAGACAAAGAAAAGGAAAATGAAAATTAAAGCCATTATTTGCATCCACAAAACTAACACATCTCCACTCAGTAAACCTGAATTAATTGCATGATCAATCCACTTATCTAATTTTAAAGTGCTTGATCACACTTGCTTGTTATATAGTTTTAATATATATATAAAGATTTTGTTTCATAATACATAAAATATTTATTGTAAAAAAATTTTGTTTCTGTTGATATATATTTTGGAATCCCTTAGAAACTATGGTAATTGCTGTTAATGAATGAGAAATAAAATGTGTAACAGATGGGTTTTCAGAATAGAGAGGTAGTGAGTAAAATATCTGTAATGACAATTTTGCCTCTTACATTTCTACTAAACAGATGACATAATGCATTCTAATTACCTGAATGAAGAGTGATTTTTTTTTAACTTAATTTATACCACAATGAATTTACCATGAATGTAAATTAACACTGAGCAGGTTTTTTATTGAATCCAAATGCTAAAATGTATATTTTTTCTAAAGATGGCACATACACACAAAGTACTTTGAAATTATCAATATTCCCTTCTTCTGTATTTTAGTCCAAACTACTCCCTAGGATTAAAGCTGATTGTTACTATTGTTTCACATTCATATAGCTCTAAAAATTTCAAAGAACTTACAAGGTCTGGGCAGTTATTTCAAAATTTCAAAAACCCAGTATGAATACATTAAGAAATAATAACCCATTGTACAAACCTTCATTACACTTTTATTTTTCATAAAAAAAATCAAAATTGCTCATTCTCTGTACAGATGGAAAAGGAAACTACAAAACCATGAAATGCAGTTTGAGAATGAATGCAGCAGTGTATGAATGAGCACATGTCTGAGCTTCAACTATAAAACAGAATGCATTAGCTCTTTCTGATTCCAAGCCTCTATTTTATCTCATTAGGCCAGGTATTTATTCAAAAATTTAATTCCAAAGGAATCAGTGTTTTTCATGACATTTGTCATACAGAGTGTTCTGATTTATATAACACTTTGACCTAGAGCAGAATTCTCAAGACTTTTCTGTGCACCCATGGCATTTAGAAATCTTGTTAAAGTGCAGTTTCTGATTCAGTATTTCAGGGGTAGGGTTAGAGAGTCTGCATCTCTAACAAGCTTACAAGTAATGCTGATGCTACTAGTTCTTATAAGATTGAGAGAGACCTGGCTGAAAATTTCCCTGGGCGAGGTGATGCTCCATTACTAAACTGTGGGGACCAGTTGAGAGTTTCTGGGCCTTCCTATGAAAAATAATAATGTGGGAGTCTCTATTATAAATAATAATTTACAAGAATTACTTTTTCTTAAGCAAAATAATTTAAGAATATTCATTTATCTTGAGAATAAAACCTCAAGGTTATAGTTATAGTAATGTTTCAATCTTTTTTCTAGTTATAAAAAACATATTGCTTACAATGGACACATAAAGCATGTATGCTCACACACATCCACACACATAAGCATGTGAGCATACATGCAGATATAAACCAAATGCAACTGATTTTTTGATGCTACATTCAAAACTAATGCTTATACAATTTAGTTAACTGCCTCTGTTCTACCACTTATAATTATGGTCCAAAATGGTGCAAATATTTAAGACAGAAAACTTTCAAAACCTAACAACTATAGTTTACTGCCATTTCTTTTTCTTTTTACTAATCATAGATTTATATGAAAACCAAAGCCATAATTATTTGAAATGAGGAAAATATTGTGTTTCTGCATGTGATGAAAAAGACTGGGTGAAGTGGTTCAGAAAAAGACAGCACCTACTTTCTATTGATATTTTCCTGTCTTCCTTTGAATTCTGAGTTTTGAATAAAAGCTATAATTTCTGGCAACAATTTGTTTGAAAAAGACCTTCAAAGAGGAGGCAAATTAATAATGATTCTAACATCTTCTTGTGAATGGAGTGATTGTAGAAGCTACTGTAAATATAGTCAAGAAAGACATTGTTATTTTGTTGACCTATTTTCTGGAAATATTTCTCATGCCACCTGGAAAACTTAGTCAATCAAATGATTAATTGAATTGTTCCATGATCTTTCCTTCAAATTCTAGTTATTGGAAGTAATTTAAGAAAGGGAATGTATTAAGACATCCCATACATATACCAAACTCAAATGCAAAATTAAATGAAGTAATCTTTACTCTCTGCCGCCATCTAACCCAGAGTTTCTATCTCTGGCCTCAGTCTACAGTAATGTTATTTTTATTTACACATTTATCAATACTATAAATTTGGAATTTAACCCTCTTTCTTACTTCAAACACCCAAACTGTCTTCCTATTTGTTTCCTTAATATATCTCGAATAAATTTCTCTTCTCCAGATGTACAATCAACCACTTACTTGGATGCTCATCATCTTTCCTGTGTATCAAGAAAATCTTCTACATTGCTCCCTGTGTTAAAGGTAAACACAGTCCTGCTACTTATTAAAGACATCATCTTAGCCTATCTGTTTAAAAATGCTTGACCAGTGGAGGGGAAAAAAAAGAAAAAAAAAAACTAATGAATTTGACAATTTTCCTATTTCCCTCTGTTTTCTGTTGATACTACACTTGTCAAAACATCACAGAAGTAAATAGGACAAAAAGCATAGAGTCTAGGAATTCCCTATACTCTGAAGACTCCTAATAAAAGTGCTATTTCTCTTCCCATTTGTGTTAAAATATTTTGCATGTAATTCAATACAGAATCAAGCTTTCCCAATTATTGTCTGTCAAAAGTTCAGAGACAGTTTTATGTTAGGATAGAATTTTTAAAGTCTTTTAGTTAATAAAGCCTTTGTGAAATGAAAAATATGGCCCATAAAACTGACAAGATATACTTAGATATCATTATTGCCTAAAACATATTTACTGAATATGTTTAAAGTTCTGTCTTTAGTCCTTTCAGCACATAACCCAACAAAAAGCGATATTATAAATTAAAAAATGATATGACTCAACACAAAAAGTTGAATTTTCCTCTGTTCTATATTTTAAGGCCAGAGGTCATTCTAAGGGTCACCCTGGCATTATTTCCTTAGGAAACTAGCCTTTTGGGGTAACCATTGGGTTATAATTCCCTTTGAAAATAAACACATTCAGCCAAGAAATGCCATCTCACATCTTTCCAAGGAATTGGTGTCACTGAATTGACCAGAAGTAGGCCCTCTGGGGTTGCTCTGAACAAAGGCTGTATCTGAAGCTCCAAACTGATGTAATGTATTTTCAATTTTCCACCACAGTTAGGACTAGGAGGCCACAAGGTGTTTATTAAAAGATATAATGCTAAATAACTTATATTCACATTCTTTACTCCACTAACTACCCAAATTTAAAAAAAATAAACATAGTCTACTGTAAGGAATAGATTTTGGAAAAATCATCATTATTGATATGTTAGTCTCATGTTATTGACATAAACTCTCCTGGTTTATGATGGAAATTTACTTTTTCAAAGAACACTGAAAATCATATATTTAACCTTCCAGCAGAATTTTTTTCAGAGAAGAGAAGGCCTATGTGATTTATTAAATATGTGCCATATTAACTCCTAACTTGAAACCAAGACTTAAAAGTTCATCCTTTCACTCAACAGGCTTTGAGGCAGGGTTCACCTTTAGAAACCTGGGTAGTGAGTCCTGGTGAGTTTTTTGCTCCCAAACCCCTCTCCAATATAGCACCAAAGTCAAGATCCTGTACTGTCCCATGTCTTCAGGTCCTAGATCATATTCAGTCAACTTGATACTCTATTTTCATCATCTTGTGAATCTCAACTAGTAAAAGCTGAGGGGAAAAAATTGTGTTTTTAAATTGCCATCTTAAAACTTCAAACATGTGATTGGAAAGAAGTAATAACAAGCAGTAACAATAAGTAACAAAAGAGAGTACCCACAGGCTTGGGAAGCACAGTAAAAGCTCTCTCAATTCAATTCATTACATAAAAGTAATTATGTGGAAGGTTTGATTTGATATTGTAAAGTCATATTATTTTGTGTAAATCCTTTTATAATCTGCTGGGTGGTTTGAGTAACCAAACCAAGGTCAATTATATACAAATGAATCAGAGATCAGCTGAAGATAAACTTGGAAAATGCAATTAAATCAAACAAATTTTCTAAGTGTACATAATACATATAATTTATTTGTCAGGAGGTTTTGGAGTATTGGATGATACGTGAAATGAAAAATCTATGTGTTAGTGAGATTAAGACCATCAAAATCTCTTAAATATGTATAGTGCTATCCAAGTGCTTTTTATTGAATTCTAATCATGTGTTCTCATGGTGCAAGAAAGTGACTAAAATTCAGTATCGGGGCTAGAGCTATACACAGAGGTAAAATAAAAATCAGTCACTGAACAAGTAAAAATATATTCAAGTCTTCCCAGGAGGAAAAAAAAAAAAAGCCTCACCTGGGGAGAGGCCTGGCTGCTCTAAAGAAATGTTACATAACACAGTAACCACAGAAGAACTAGCATAGCTGATTTATGGAGCCTGAGGGAGATGCAAAATACACTGAAACATAAATATATGAGCAGGTGGGAAATAGTCCTAAATATGAAAATAGATGAGGGTAAAGGGGAAAAAACCTTTCATTTTGTATTACTGGGGTTACAATTTAATGAAAACCCAATTCTAGAGATTATTTAAATGAAGCAATAGTATTTAAATACACAACTTTAAAAGACATATAGAAAATAACTATTCATGCTAGGATGGGAACGATTCCCAAGAATCGTTGGGAATTGCTAGCATATAGTGTCAGATTTTATTTTATGGTCATTAGTACATAAATATATGTAATTAGAAGAGGAGACAGATAAGCCAAGAGCAAGATGCCATGTTTAATTCAGAGCTTTGACATTACATAGCCTCACTCTAACTTTAGGCTGTTTTCCAGAGAACGGTTTTAGTTCGGCACGTACAAATACTTTTTCTGTATTTGGTATAATATGTGAGAATTTTTCAAAAATAAAAAGCACTGCTGCTGCCACTAAATGGCTTAAGATAAAATGGTGTATCTTTTTAAGTAGGTAAATAAATAACACCTGAGCATACTTCAAATGATCAGAAGTATTGGATTGAGGAAATGTAAAAGGATCTCCTGAAAAATCTGACTTGTGGGTTAACATAAAATATGTGCCTTGGTTAATTGATGAATATGCTTATGTAACTATGAATTATCCTAAAGGACCAAATATTTCAAAAGTGTTCTAAATTCTCTTAATGGGTCCAATGTACCTTTTTAAAAACCTCTTACTGCAACTCTTCAGAACAATCTGAAATGACAAAAGGACCCTCAGAAACTATTATCCTCCATCTCTTTAAAGCCTACCTGCCTCTTCTAATGTCACTTTTTAGACAACTAGATTATTATGATAGAAAGGTGTCAATATCCAGTTAAGTTGAACTCAACTATGATATTCCATAGTTCTGGAAGCAAACCTGCTTGACATGCAGTCACATAAGGGCTTTCCTGGTGACTGAGTTGGTAAATAATCTGCTTTCAATGCAAGAGACCCCAGTTGAATCCATGGGTCATGGAGATCCCCCGGAGAACAAAATGGCAACTCACTCCAGTATTTTTGTCTGTGAAATTCCATGGACAGAGAAGCCTGGCAGGCTATAGTCTATGGGGTCACAAGAGCTGGACATGACAGCGACTAAACAACCATCACCAGCATACTTGCAGAAAGGACCAATGACCAAAATCATACTAGTGGTGGTACAGAGGTTTCTTCCTTAAAGACTTATAATGGACAAACATCGCTAAAGCTATTACTTTTAATATATTTTAGTTTTATAGTTTTTCTAGAAGAAACCAATTTGGATGTCAAAGAGGGTCATTCACTAACCCATTTTCTACACACAAGAAAACCTTTTAGTTATTTAGTATAAAGTTGACTCAACTGGTCCAAGATAGCTTAGCTGAAGAACAGGCTGATTCAAGCTGCAATTTCTAGAGGGTCTTCTTTCACAAAAGGTTCTCTCCTCTCCCAGGAAAATTCTACTGTACATAGTCACATAGAGGTTTCTTATCCACCATCCCTACATATATAGTGAGAATTATGAGGTAGAATTCCTCTTCATAGAAAAGTTGACTTTAATGGAGAAAGTCTATCTGTGTCTGGATGAGCTGTTATATAAAATCTTATTTTATATTTGCACATATGGCATTAGTCATGTGACAGTGCATTGGGCGAATATAAAAGAAACACCATAGACTGAGTGGCTTCCTCCATAAATATTTATTTCTCATAGCTCTGGAGGCTGGAAAATCCAAGATCAAGGTGCCAGCATACTTGCTGTCTAGTGAGAACTTACTTCCTGGTTCACACATAGCCATCTTCTTGCGGTATTCTCACATGGTGAAGAAAATGAAGAAACTTTCTGAGTCTCTTATGTAAGAGCACTAATCCCATTCAGGAGGACTCCATTCTCATGACCTAATAGTCTCCCAAAGGCTCTCATTTCCTAATACTACCAGTTTGAAAGTGAAAGTATTAGCCATTCAGTTTTGTCTGATTCTTTGCGACTCCATGGACAGTTGCCAACCAGGCTCCTCTGTCCATGGGATTCTCCAGGCATGAATACCAGAATGAGTAGCCATCCCTTTCTCCAGGTGATCTACTTGAACCAGGGATCAAACTCAGTGTGGGTCTCCAGAGCTGCAGGTAGATTCCCATCTGAGCCACCAGGGAATGACACTGGGTGTTAGTATTTCAACACACTAATTTTGGAGGAACACATCCAGTCCATGACATGCTATAGGGTGCATAACTCCTATAGAAGTTGGTTAATGACCATAAAAGGATATACTCATCTTGTATCACTATTATTCTTTTTGAAAATAGTATCTATCTAACCCACAAACACCACACCAGTGGAAAATATCCCTTCTAGGGATATTGGCAGGTCATAGGAAATGCTGGTGACTGACTTCTTCAGGTTTCCAAGTGGGTAGAATAGCTGTGAAGAGAACCCATTCAGCATTTTACAGAAGGGCCACTAAGACATCCGTTTTAAACCCTGTGTGCCAGGAGCCAGCGTGAGGAATCCCACCTGTGACAAGGTCATGCGGCAGAGGCCTTGATGGGCAAGGCGAATCAGGCCTCAGGTTTTCCCCCCGGTATTTCCTGAGCATGTACCTCAAAAAACCAAAATCTGCCGGCCTTTATACTCTGCTTTTCCACTCTTCTAACACTCTCTGAAAAAAAAGTTAATTCAGGGCTTCAGTCTCCTGCAAAAGAATGTCTCAGCTTAAAACCCCCGTCTGATAGTTCTCTAACTTGCCTAACAGATTCCCCCGGACTTTTTACAGCTTGTGAATTATTTACAGTCTCCCAACCGAGAGAGGCACAGGAAGCTTAAAACATCCTAGGATTGCAGGGGCTTCCAAGGTGTCAAGATCATTAGAATAAAACTGATTAAGCGTTTCATTGTTGAGCCAATACTTGTTGCCAAATTTTCATATTGTTGATATAGTTGGCATATAGAAAAAACAAGTAGCAACATTAGATCTTTGAGTTAAGTACCTTCTTTGTTATAACCCACTGCTCCTTTGTTCTATAGAGATGTAACTTTAGTGCTTTAAGGAGATGCAGATTAAAGAAAAACACTTCAGGGGAAACGAGATTAACATTCATTAAGGAAGGGAGCCAAAAAGTGTTAGCAAGCCTCTTGGCCAGAAGATAATATAAATCACCTGAGACCTTTTGTATACAAAAAGATATACAGAAAGGGTCAGGACTGCTGCCCTGCACGACTCTGTATCTTCCATTATGTAAAATTTAGGGTATATAGTAGTTTTGATGTTAGCAACACTAGACTTTTGAGTTAATTACTTTTCTTTTGTTACAAATCACTGTACTCCTTTTACTTGTTATAAATTGCTGTATCTTTGCTGTATAAGAATGTAACTTTATTTAGTGTTTTCTGAGAGTGGCACCAGACTTTGGGAAGAACAACACAAATAAGTCTTCTGGTTGACAAACCTTATCATAAAAGGACTGTAAAATGTTAATTGGCCCTTTTGGTAGGAAGATGATGTAAATCACCTAAGACTTGTATGCAGAGAGAAAAGCCTGGTTTTGATAAGAGTCTGGGCTGCTAATGCTGCATAACTTTGTATTACCCATTGATCTCTATGTACAATCAAAAAGGTATAAAAGGCCTTTCTAGACAACAGAGGCCAGGCCAGTCATTGGAAGGACTGGTTTCCCCTGTGTCTCCTCTTTACTCTAATTTCAGGCTGAATTCCCATCTGGGGTGTGGAGGCTGGCCATGTCTACTTACTTGTCCTGGCTTCTAAGATCCATAAGAGAGAGAGCCCAAGGTGGGGCACTCTCCAATATTCAAACGGACGCCAGTGGCCTAACGGAGATGGTGCAAGCTCCTTGTCTGGAACTTTATTGGCTTTCCACGTAAACCAAGTTATTCAGCCTCTTTTCTCCACTTAATTTTCCTACTACACTATTTCTTCCTAATCTAATCTTATATTAATAAATAAATAAGTTTTTTCCTCGCCTATGCTGTCTCCGCTTCGAATCACCCTGGATCCACCGGGGCTGGACCCCAGCACCTGTGAAGAGCAGCATAGCTGCGATGGCTCATAGCCCCAGAGGAAGTACGGCAGCCACAGAATGTGCTAGATAAGGACCACCGAAGCTTCATACAGCTCTGCTCCAAACCCTAAGGGTAATGAGGCAGGATCAGAGTAGTCTGCCAGTCATCAAAACTCCCAAACCAAGAGAGAGTTGAAAGAGTATAAGAAACTTAAATCAAATCAAGTCCCTAAAACATGTAGATCTTTGAAAAAAGGTGGATTTGCTACCAGAGGAAAACCCTAGGTAGTGAGATTGGTAACAGAAAAAAGGAGGTCAGAAAAACTGGAACTCAGAAAAGTCCCACAGGAATACATATACTATGTGGCTGCTGGTTGGGGAAATGCGAAGATTAAAGAGACTAGCAGAGCTCATAAATGTGAGGACTTGAAGCACAACCAAGCAGATGGTCTGATATAAAATCCTAGAATACATCTGGCTTCTCCATGGGGCAAAAATTAAATTTAAAGCCAATTCTTTGGTTTTTGAGAACTAACAGGATGAATGAGGTAGACACAAGAACCAGGTCAGGGAACAGAACTCTGCTCTTCCTCCCAGGGAAGGGTTGGTGTTCAGAACATTCCTGAACTAGCTAGATATTGGATTTGACATGACTCAGTTTCTTTTGTGTCTGGTTTGTCCTTGCTCTTCTTTTGTTAAGCTGGAAAATTATATAAATATTCTAGATGAAAGATTACATAGGCATGTTGCTTGGCTATAGGCATTACAGGCTCTGCTATTGGCTGCTAGAAAAGATGGAAAATTCACAACACCAAGTGGTCTGTAGTCACAAAGCTTGGTAATGCTGTAAAATTCTAGCAATGTCTCATCCAAGAATGTAATAGATCTCACAATGGGCTGAATTGTGTTTGTCCCTAAATCATATGCTGATTTGTTCTAACCTCCCACACCTCAGAGAGAGATTTTATTTGGAGATGAAGTCTTTCAGGCAATCAAGTTAAAATGAGATCATTCAGTCTGGGATGAGAGTAGCTAAATCACTATGACTGATATCTTTAAAAATGGGAATATTTGGACACAGTCACAGGGAGAAACCATGTGAAAATGAATACATGACACTTCTACAAGCCAGGAAATATCCAGGATTGCCATCAACTCACCAGAAGTTAGAGGGATGCATGGAACATATTCTTTCTCACAACCTTCAAAAGAAACCAACTCTGCCAACATCTGGATCTTGAATGTCCAGAACTGGTTTCTAGAACTGTGAAAAAAATAAATTCCTGTTATTTAAGTGAACCAGTCTGTGCTATTTTGTTTTGATAAGAAAGTCATCACCATTGATCCTGTACAACTGGACATCAGAAGTGTGCTAGGTTGCTTCAGTCATGTCTAACTATTTGTGGCCCTACAGACCTCTAGGCGCCTCTGTCCATGGAATTCTCTAGGTAAGAATACTGGAGTGGGTTGCCATGCCCTCCTCCAGAGGATTTTCCCTACCCAGGGACTGAATCTGCATCTTTTAAATCTCTTGCATTGGCAGGTGAGTTCTTTATCACTAGAGTCGCCCGTGAAACCCAATATCAGAATACTACTGTTGTAATAAAAAGGACTTGGCATGTAGTCTTGAACATTGCTAATGTTTTGTTTCTTATATTACTCTGGGAATAAAACCCACATTTGCCTTTAGTCTTTTGAACTCATCAGTAACAGGTCATCAAATCATGGACAAGCCCAAGTAATGTGTTATTCTCATGGATGTTTGGCAATCTGTTAACAGTGATGTCTGTGCTTGGGAAGATATTGATGTTTTATTTCTAATATACATATAAAAGGAAATTAAATGTAGGTACTCCTTTAGCTGCTTCTACAAAATTCAGTTTTACTTTCACAAGCATTTTGTTATGGGTATCTTTTAATTTCCTTTGTAATCCATGAGTTAATGAGAGGGCTATCATTCGATTTAAATCCTTTGGGGATTTTCTAGGTAATTCCTTGTTTCTGTTTACTAATTTCATCCTTTGTGGTTACATACTCTGTATGGCTTTGAGAATTTGAAATTTATTGAAGGAAGACTCTACATGTCAGTGGTGCATGCGTGGTATAATTGGTATAGTGCCCGGGCCTGTGCTCAGTCATGTCCAACTCTTTGCAATTCATCAGGCTCCTCTGTCTAGGAATTTTCCAGAAAAGAATACAGGAGTGAAATGCCATTTCCTATGCCAGGGGATCTTCTTGACCCAGGGATTGAACCCACATCTCCTGCATCTCCTGAGTTGGAAGATGGATTCTTCACTGCTGAGCTACCTAGGAAGCCCAAACTGTCAGTTAGGTTACTGGGTTGATAGTTTTAAAACGGAGAAGACAATGGCAACCCACTCCAGTACTCTTGCCTGGAAAATACCATGGATGGAGGAGCCTCATAGACTATAGTCCATGGGGTTGCAAAGAGTCGGACAGGACTGAGTGATTTCACTTTCGCTTTTCACTTTCATGTATTGGAGAAGGAAATGGCAACCCACTCCAGTATTCTTGCCTGGACAATCTCAGGAACAGAGGAGCCTGGTGGGCTGTTGTCTATGTGGGTGCACAGAGTCAGACACTAGTGACACTACTTAGCAGCAGCAGCAGTTTTCATACTTCTCTTCCTTCTGATTTTTAAAAAGAGAAGATCTATAAAAAGTCTGGAATCTCTTTCCCCATTTAGTTCTGTCAAGTTTTACTTTGACTTTTTTTTTAAATCTATTGTCCAATCCATACACATTTAGGATTCTTATGCCTTTTTGATCGTTTTGTGAGAATGATATGTTCCTCTCTATCATTGGCTATACTCTTTGCTCTACTTTTTTTCTGATATCAATACTGCCACTGCAGCTATTTTATAATGTATGTTGTGCATTTTATGTTTTCTATCTTCTCATTCTCAACCAATTTATGATTTTATGTTTTAAATTCATTTTTGCAGTTAGCATAAAATTTCATTTATCTCAAACTGTTTCTTGTTTTTTAATCTTCATTATGAAGTTTACATTCATTAATTAGAGAACTCTGCATTGATTGCTTTAATTTTCTCTTTCAGCACTTTGAAGGCACTGACCATTTAATTTTGTCCATTGTTTGTAAGTCAGCCATTAGATTTTTTCTATGATGTTCTGCATGTGATATGATTTTTCATCTTCACTTGTTTTTTTAGCAGTTTGAGACAGTGTGATTTGGTATGATTTTATTTTTATAACTCTATTTTGTGGTTTCAGAGATGCCTGGACCCTTTGATTGCTTTTGAGCAACTACTGTCAGCTTGTTCAGTTCAGTTCAGTCGCTCAGTCATGTCTGACTCTTTGCGAACCCATGAATCTCAGCACGCCAGGTCTCCCTGTCCATCATCAACTCCCGGAGTTCACTCAGACTCACGTCTATCGAGTCAGTGATGCAATCCAACCATCTCATCCTCGGTCGTCCCCTTCTCCTCCTGCCCCCAGTCCCTCCCAGCATCAGAGTCTTTTCCAATGAGTCAACTCTTCTCATGAGGTGGCCAAAGTACTGGAGTTTCAGCTTTAGCATCATTTCTTCCAAAGAAATCCCAGGGCTGATCTCCTTCAGAATGGACTGGTTGGATCTCCTTGCAGTCCAAGGGATTCTCAAGAGTCTTCTCCAACACCACAGTTCAAAAGCATCAATTCTTCGGTGCTCAGCCTTCTTCACAGTCCAACTCTGACACCCATACATGACCACTGGAAAAACCATAGCCTTGACTAGACAGACCTCAGTCGGCAAAGTAATGTCTCTGCTTTTGAATATACTATCTAGATTGATCATAACTTTTCTTCCAAGGAGTAAGTGTCTTTTAATTTCATGGATGCAGCCACCATCTTCAGTGATTTTGGAGCACCAAAAAAATAAATTCTGACACTCTTTCCACTGTTTCCCCATCTATTTCCCATGAAGTGATGGTACCGGATGCCATGATCTTCGTTTTCTGAATGTTGAGCTTTAAGCCAACTTTTTCACTCTCCTCTTTCACTTTCATCAAGAAGCTTTTTAGTTCCTCTTTACTTTCTGCCATAAGGGTGGTGTCATCTGCATATTTGAGAGTATTGATATTTCTTCTGGCAATCTTGAGTCCAGCTTGTGTTTCTTCCAGCCCAGCATTTCTCATGATGTACTCTGCATAGAAGTTAAATAAGCAGGGTGACAACAGACAGCCTTGACGTACTCCTTTTCCTATTTGGAACCAGTCTGTTGTTCCATGTCCAGTTCTAACTGTTGCTTCCTGACCTCCATACAGATTTCTCAAGAGGCAGATCAGGTGGTCTGGTATTCCCATCTTTTTCAGAATTTTCCAATTTATTGTGATCCACACAGTTAAAAGCTTTGGCATAGTCAATAAAGCAGAAATAGATGTTTTTCAAGAACTCTCTTGCTTTTTCCATGATCCAGCAGATGTCAGCAATTTGATCTCTGGTTCCTCTGCCTTTTCTAAAACCAGCTTGAACATCAGGAAGTTCACAGTTCATGTACTACTGAAGCCTGGCTTGGAGAATTTTGAGCATTACTTTACTAGCATGTGAGATGAGCACAATTGTGCAGTATTTTGAGCATTCTTTGGCTTTGCCTTTCTTTGGAATTGGAATGAAAACTGACCTTTTCCAGTCTTGTGGCCACTGCTGAGTTTTCCAAATTTGCTGGCATATTGAGTGCAGCACTTTCACAGCATCATCTTTCCAGATTTGAAATAGCTCAACTGGAATTGCATCACCTCCACTAGCTTTGTTTGTAGTGATGCTTTCTAAGGCCCACTTGACTTCACATTTCAGGATGTATGGCTCTAGGAGAGGGATCACACCATCGTGATTATCTGGGTCATGAAGATCTTTTTTGTATAGTTCTTGGTGTATTCTTGCCACCTCTTCTTAATATCTTCTGCTTCTGTTAGGTCCATACCATTTCTGTCCTTTATCGAGCCCATCTTGGCATGAAATGTTTCCTTTGTATCTCTATTGAGAGAATCATTTCACAGAAAGCAAAGTCATGACTTAAACATTCTCATTCTTAATCAGGTCCTTTCAAAATTAAATTCCCACAAAGTGGGGCAAATTTCAAATAATTCCAGTGTGAAATGAGGACTATGATTCCAATTAATTAGAGACTATAAAGAGATAGCTATTTCATTTTATATACTTGGATGTTTTTGAATGTCGATGTTCACCCTTGCCATCTCTTGTTTGACCACTTCCAATTTGCCTTCATTCATGGATCTGACATTCCAGGTTCCTATGCAATATTGCTCTTTACAGCATCGGACCTTACTTCTATCACCAGTCACATCCACAGCTGGGTATTGTTTTTGCTTTGGCTCCGTCGCTTCATTCTTTCTGGAATTATTTCTCCACTGATCTCCAGTAGCATATTGGGCACCTAATGACCTAGGGAGTTCCTCTTTCGGTATCCTATCATTTTGCCTTTTCATACTGTTCATGGGGTTCTCAAGGCAAGAATAGTGAAGTGGCTTGCCATTCCCTTCTCCAGTGGACCACATTCTGTCAGACCTCTCCACCATGACCCACCCATCTTGGGTTGCCCTGCAGGCATGGCTTAGTTTCATTGAGTTTGACAAGGCTGTGGTCCTAGTGTGATTAGATTGACTAGTTTTCTGTGAGTATGGTTTCAGTGTGTCTGCCCTCTGATGCCCTCTTGCAACACCTACCATCTTACTTGGGTTTCTCTTACCATAGGCGTGGGGTATCTCTTCATGGCTGCTCCAGCAAAGCACAGCCACTGCGCTTTACCTTGGACGAGGGGTATCTCCTTACCGCCACCGTTCCTGACCTTCAACGTGGGATCGCTCCTCTAGGCCCTCCTGTGCCTGTGCAGCCACCACTCCTTGGGTAGCTCCTCCCGGCCACTGCCCCTGACTTTGGACGCGGGGTGTCTCCTCAAGGTCACCACCCCTGACCTCGGACTCAGGGTGTCTCCTCCCGGGCGCCACTGACCTGGGACGCAGGGTAGCTCCTCTCAGCCATTCCTGCACCGTCGCAGCCTGGCACTCTAGGCCACTGCCCCTGACCTCGAATGAGGGGAAGCTTCTCTCAGCCCTGGTTAGTGAGCCGGCTTACAGCCGCCTGTCCTCCAGGGCTTCAGCGGACTGGATGCCTATACTGCCTTCCTGCAGCCGCCTCCTAACCTTCCCTTGGGGTCTGTAACCCCAAAACAGCTAGAGAGCCCAGCTCCAGCAGCAGGGGTAGGGGCGTGTCCCAAGGTGCCTTGGAAAAAATAAGACATCCCCGAATAATGCCAGCGCCTAGGATACTTTTAAAATGAACTTGGCAGGGCAGCAGGAGCTTCCCCTCACTCCTCTCTGGAGAGAGGGCATCCCAGATGTGCCTTAAATGCCTCCGATCTTGTGGAATGTAGCAGGGCAAAGACTAATAGAGTTTTGCCAAGAAAATGCACTGGTCATAGCAAACACCCTCTTCCAACAACACAAGAGAAGACTCTACACATGGACATCACCAGATGGTCAACACTGAACTCGGATTGATTATATTCTTTGCAGCCAAAGATGGAGAAGCTCTATACATTCAACATAAACAAGACTGGGAGCTGAATGTGGCTCAGATCATGAACTCCTTATTGCCAAATTCAGACTCAAATTGAAGAAAGCAGGGAAAACCACTAGACCATTCAGGTATGACCTATATCAAATCCCTAATGATTATACAGTGGAAGTGAGAAATAGATTTAAGGGTCTAGATCTGATAGATAGAGTGCCTGATGAACTATGCAATGAGGTTCAGGACATTGTACAGGAGACAGGGATCAAGACCATCCCCATGGAAAAGAAATGCAAAAAAAGCAAACTGGCTGTCTGGGGAGGCCTTACAAATAGCTGTGAAAAGAAGAGAGGCAAAAAGCAAAGGAGAAAAGGAAAGATATAAGCGTCTGAATGCAGAGTTCCAGAGAATAGCAAGAAGAGATAAGAAAGCCTTCTTCAGCAATCAATGCAAAGAAATAGAGGAAAAGAACAGAATGGGAAAGACTAGAGACTTCTTCAAGAAAATTAGAGATACCAAGGGAACATTTCGTGCAAAGATGGGGTTGATAAGAACAGAAATTGTCTGGACCTAACAGAAGCAGAAGATATTAAGAAGAGGTGGCAAGAATACACGGAAGAACTGTACAAAAAAGATCTTCACGACCCAGATAATCATGATGATGTGATCACTAGTCTAGAGCCAGACATCTTGGAATGTGAAGTCAAGTGGGCCTTAGCAAGCATCACTATGAACAAAGCTAGTGGAGGTAATGGAATTCCAGTTGAGCTGTTTCAAATCCTGAAAGACAATGCTGTGAAAGTGCTGCACTCGACATGCCAGCAAATATGGAAAACTCAGCAGTGGCCATAGGACTAGAAAAGGTCAGTTTTCATTCCAATCCCAAAGATAGGCAATTCAAAAAAATGCTCAAACTACCACACAATTGCACTCATCTCACATGCTAGTAAAGTAATGTTCAAAATTCTCCAACCCAGACTTCAGCAATACATGAACTGTGAACTTCCAGATGTTCAAGCTGGTTCTAGAAAAGGCAGAAGAACCAGAGATCAAATTGCCAACATCTGCTGGATCATGGAAAAAGCAAGAGTTCCCAAAAAACATCTATTTCTGCTTTATTGAGTATGCCAAACCATTGATTGTGTGGATCACAATAAACTGTGGAAAATTCTGAAAGAGATGGGAATACCAAACCACCTGACCTGCCTCTTGAGAAATCTGTATGCAGGTCAGGAAGCAACAGTTAGAACTGGAAATGGAACAACAGACTGGCTCCAAATAGGAAAAGGAGTACGTCAAGGCTGTATATTTTCACCCTGCTTATTTAACTTTTATGCAGAGTACATCATGAGAAACGCTGGACTGGAAGAAACACAAGCTGGAATCAAGATTGCCAAGAGAAATATCAATAACCTCAGATATGCAGATGACACCACCCTTATGGCAGAAAGTGAAGAGAAGCTAAAAAGCCTCTTGATGAAAGTGAAAGAGGAGAGTAAAAAAGTTGGCTTAAAGCTCAACATTCAGAAAACGAAGATCATGGCATCTGGTCCCATCACTTCATGGGAAATAGATGGGGAAACAGTGGAAACAGTGTCAGACTTTATTTTTTTTTGGGGGGTGGGGGGGCTCCAAAATCATTGCAGATGGTTATTGCAGCCATGAAATTAAAAGACGCTTACTCCGTGGAAGAAAAGTTATGACCAATCTAGATAGTATATTCAAAAGCAGAGACATTAGTTTGCCAACTAAGGTCCATCTAGTCAAGGCTATGGTTTTTCCTGTGGTTATGTATAGATGTGAGAGTTGGACTGTGAAGAAGGCTGGGCGCCGAAGAATTGATGCATTTGAACTGTGGTGTTGGAGAAGACTCTTGAGAGTCCCTCGGACTGCAAGGAGATCCAACCAGTCCATTCTGAAGGAGATCAGTCCTGGGATTTCTTTGAAAGAAATGATGCTAAAGCTGAAACTCCAGTACTTTGGCCACCTCATGAGAAGAGTTGACTCATTGGAAAAGACTCTGATGCTGGGAGGGATTGGGGGCAGGAGGAGAAGGGGACGACCGAGGATGAGATGGTTGGATGGCATCATGGACTTGATGGACGTGAGTCTGATTGAACTCCGGGAGATGGCGGTGGAAAGGGAGGCCTGGCGTGCTGCAATTCATAGGGTCGCAAAGAGTCGGACACGTCTGAGTGACTGAACTGAACTGAACTGAACTGCTATTTTTGAATAATATATATAATATAAACTGATTCAGTGGAGCACTACTAAAATACTTGGCAACAAACTGATAGTATGGTTGACTGATAAAACAGCCTACTTCTAAAGTTGGGATAAAACTAATAAAATAGTATAGCCACTCATCCTAATGATGATAAATTTCTGATATGCCAGTCTATTGAGTTTTCCTCTGTTACTAATCTAAAGACAGGGTAAAATTAGCTATTTCTAAAGATAATATTACTCAGTATTGGCACTACTGACATTTTTCTTTCATATCATTTCTTTGAGGGACTATCATGAGCATATGTTCAGTAATATCCCTGGTGTCTATTTACTGGTTACCAACAGAATCCTCTACCACCACCAAGTGTGACAATCAAAAGTCTCTCCAGACACTGTACATTCCCCTCACAAGAAAAACAACCCTAGTTAGAACCGCTACTATAGACTATATATCCGTTAGAATGACTGAAATATACCTTTATGCATGGTGGGGAGGGAGAGAAGAAAGTGTTACTAATAGCCTATTTGGATAGGACTATCAGTAACCTCAGATATGCAGATCACTCCACCTTTATGGCAGAAAGGGAAGAGGAACTAAAAAGCCTCTTGATGAAAGTGAAAGACAAGAGTGAAAAAGTTGGCTTAAAGCTCAACATTCAGAAAACGAAGATCATGGCATCCAGTCCCATCACTTCATGGGAATTAGATGGGGAAACCGTGGGAACAGTGTCAGACTTTATTTTTTGGGGCTCCAAAATCACTGTAGATGGTGACTGCAGGCATGGAATTAAAAGACGCTTACTCCTTGGAAGAAAAGTTATGACCAAACCAGATAGCATATTCAAAACCAGAGACATTACTTTGCCAACTAAGGTCCGTCTAGTCAAGGCTATGGTTTTTCCAGTAGTCACGTATGGATGTGAGAGTAGAACTGTGAAGAAGGCTGAGTGCCGAAGAATTGATGCTTTTGAACTGTGGTGTTGGAGAAGACTCCTGAGAGTCCCTTGGACTGCAAGGAGATCCAACCAGTCCATTCTGAAGGATATCAACCCTGGGATTTCTTTGGAAGAAATGATGCTAAAGCTGAAACTCCAGTACTTTGGCCAGCTCATGAGAAGGGTTGACTCATTGGAAAAGACTCTGATGCTGGGAGGGATTGGAGGCACGAGGAGAAGGGGACAACAGAGGATGAGATGGCTGGATGGCATCACTGACTCGATAGACATGAGTCTGAGTGAACTCCGGGAGTTGGTGATGGACAGGGAGACCTGGCGTGCTGCGATTCATGGGGTCGCAAAGAGTCGGACACGACTGAGCGACTGAACTGAACTGATTGGTCTGCTCGAGACTAAATAGCTAAAGTATTTGGTTGCCATCTTCTGGAAACACATGCAACAACTTATTCATGAATTTGATCTTCATATGATACTCATAAATGCCTATATGAAGTGCTACCTCTAGATTGAACCATCTGGACTTACAGTGCCGTTTAAATATGTTATCATCTCTTCTGTAGCCCAGTAAATCTATGTTGTAACCTATCATAATAATGGAACCACCAAAAATGATTCAAATGATTTATATGAAATTTTCCTGACTTATGTAACTACCACTTTGTGGGTCTTCTCACTGATAACTACTGTAGGAACAACTGGTCTCATTCTAGTCAGATATTTAAAGTACACCTGAACATATGTGCCTAGCTGATTTTCTATTCCAAGAGTCAGGAAAATAAAGAGATTGTGAGAGGAAATAGTAAGTACCAAATTGATTCTTATACTTTAGAGTACTTACTTTGACCTCTGCATTAAATGATGGATGATAGATAAAGAAAGTGAAGTTGCTCAGTTGTGTCCGACTCTTTGCGGCCCCATGGATTGTAGCCCACCAGACTCCTCCATCCATGAAATTTTCCAGGCAAGAGTACTGGAGTGGGTTGCCATTTCCTTCTCCAGGGCATCTTCCTGACCCAGGAATCGAACCCAGGTCTCCCACCATGCAGGCAGATGCTTTTACCATCTGAGCCACCAGGAAAGCCAGGGATGATAGATAGGTAGTTAATAGCACTCAGACAGTGGATACCAAGATCCATATGAATAAGGACATAATTTCTTTCAGACGATTCCAGAACCATGATAATATGCCTCCAGATGGTATTCATAGTGACAAAAAGATAATTATTGGGTTCCATGGAAAACATCACTCCAAAAAAGTGAAAAAAAATAGTCTCTTCCATGAGAAGGCATGACATCTAGTTCATAAAAGTGATAGGAGACCAGAGTGAAGTTGCTCAGTCGTGTCCGACTCTTTGAGATACCATGGACTGTAGCCTATCAGGCTTCTCCGTCCATGGGATTTTCCAGGCAAGAGTGCTGGAGTGGACTGCCATTTCCTTCTGCAGGGGATCTTCCCGACCCAGGAATCGAATCCGGGTCTACCACATTGCAGTCAGACGCTTTACCGTCTGAGCCACCAGGGAAGCCCGAGACCAGAGGGAGGTGTTAAATATCACTCTCCTTTCCTTACAGGTATGGGCAAAAATCTCCAGCTGTCCTTCTATAATTTTCTAGGCAGTAACTCATTAACTAATAGCCTTACAATGTTCCATATGTCATTTCCCATCTGAGACAGCTGTTTGAGACCTTTCTAATTCTTGAATCCCAGAAAATATCTCTACTATCTCTATGACCTGAATTCAAACAAACATGAAGGGGAAAAAAATGAAGTAGTTCTGCAAAATTTTGAGGACTAAATTAACAAGAGACAGATGTAGATTGCCCTGGAGGCTAATGTCATCCCATCTTCTGGTAGGTTAGTAAATGTCTGACTCAGCAGGTGTGACTTGACCCAATATAAAAAAGGGCTGATACCAGTAACTGCTGTTGGATGCTTCTTTTTATCTGGTCACTTTCTCAACCCAAGCACTCCTATTTTTTCATGTTTGTATATCTGTTCCCTACTAGTTGACTCAATAAATACATAATTATTATATGGGGGATTCTCTGCTGAGAAGTTGGCCATGGTAGTATAGTCAGTACATCTATCCTCAGCCTAAATCATGGACTCAGGGTTAAACTTTTGATACTGTGATGTTTTGTTTAAACTTCATGTTAATTTTCCCCCAGTAAACCCATTTTATATCCACAGTGCATGTGACCAGTGGTATCTGTCTCTTTAATACTTACATTATATCAATATGTTCATGCTTAGACTTTTATATGTTATTAATAAAAATAAATATTCAATATGCTAGCATTATTTTGAGTAGTTTATAGGTTGGAACTCTTCAAAATATCATTAATACAATCAATAAAATTTTAAAATCCCTGTATGACTATATATATATATCCTAATGAAAATATATTACATGGCATTTCAAATAAATCTTCAAATGCTCATGAATATCAATAGTGGTGTTATTATTAAATGCCTTTGGCTATACAGAAAAAGTCAGACAGATTTGATAATATATCTTTAATAATGAAGACTATATGCAGTAAAAAAAGATCTTGGAAAATGAAGTGTCACCCAACCTTGACTTGAAAATCAACTTCAGATTTTTTTCTCATATTATTTTTATCATGTAATAAAATTACCAAAATTGTTTCTGACACTAATGTAATTTTAGTATATTTTTATTCAAACTTTTTTGTTTTTTTTTTTTAATAAGCAAATTTTTGGCAATGGAATGCAATGAGGTTTAATGAAATTTCTAGGTATATACATTACAGTAAAAGTTATACAGCATACTTAAAATGCACTGGAATATTATATGATAAGCTTTATAAAATAGAAAATAAATTTTCTTTATATGAAATATTAGAATGGACAAAATTATCAGAACAGCAGCTGTCACTGGAAGGTTGGAATGGGATTGATTTGGCAGAGGCATGAGGATACTTTCAGGGAAAATGGTAACGTTTTATATCGTCAAAAGGGTTTTGGCTATACAAGTTAAATTATTTTCCTAAAGTTAGGCAATGTACACCTAATCTTTTTTCATTTCACTTTATTTCAAAAGAAATAAAAAAGATATTGAACACTAAATGATGTAAATGCTTTTTATATCATTTTTTAGGGGGAGGCTTGCTAATGTCTGCAATTTACATTGGAATGCTTCCAAAATGAAACTGGACTGATGACAGGCATATTAATGGTAAAATCTAAATAGTGGGTATTTGGATATTCACTAGCAGATTCTTTTAATTTTGCTATATTTTGAAATGTTTTTAAAATGAAATTTTAAGAAATATAATAAAATAAGATAAACTTAAGATGAGAATAGCCAGATGAACATAGAATATATTGACAATTAAGAATAATATATAATATATCTAACAAAGGAAATCCTCAAAACTAATAGCTTGGTGAATATTTTTAATGCCTTGTAAGATGATGATTGAGTCTAATTTTTTACATACAATATGGAAACTGTTATTAGAATAAGAAAAATCTAACATGCAAAGACAAGGATTTGTTGGGTAGATCAATTTTTTTCACTCTTAGGACTTTCCTTGAAAGCAATTCTTTAAAGTAATATACTGTGAAGAGTACTACTTAAAATAAAAAAAAAAAATTACATGTGAAGTCTAAAGAAAACAGAACACATGGAAAACTGACTTTTGAAAAATCAGATTTGCCCCAATTCCATTATCTTCAGAAGGTCAAGAACTTCATGTTATGGAAAATAGCAGATCTTTGAAAACTTTACTTTCAGCAAAGTAGTGGAGTGAGTAGAACAACAGAGAGTAAAATGTTGACTGAGATGCATTTTCAAGTTCCCAGTTTGTGAGATGTTTTGCTGCAATTCATGGCTTTCACTTTCTTTAAAATGATTGTGTCATACTGTTTAGCAGTTATGTTTTTCATTTATTAAAATGATTGCGTGTTAGGTGCTCAGTCATGTCTTACTCTTTGTGACCCAGTGGACTGTAACCTGCCAGGCTCCTCTGTCCATGGAATTTTCCAGGTAAGAATATAGGAGTAGGCTGTCATTCCCTTCTTCAGGAGATTTTCCTGACCCCGGGGTCAAACCCCAGTCTTCCGAATTGGAGACAGATTACTTACCATCTGAGCAACCAGGAAAGATAAAACAATGCATAGAAATAACCTTGTTACAGATATCTCTGAGGAGAATAGAGTCATTGACTTAAGTTATATTACATATATATATATTTTAACACTTTAATTAAAAAAAATAATTATTAAATAAAAGCATTTATATTATGGGTTAGACTATGGAAATAAACAGAAGTGGATAAAATAGGAGTTATTGGCTCCAAAAAAATTTACAGACAAAAGTCATTTGGAACCCACTCTTTCTTAAGTAAAAAATATCTCAAAATTTCTAAAACATATTGAAATTAAATAGTCAGGTGAATGTTTCAGGAGAGGGTATGCATGCATGGATGTTGTTGCTTCAGTTGTATCCAACTCTTTGAGATCCTATGGACCATAGCCAGCCAGGCTACTCTGTCCATAGAATTCTCCAGTGGGTTACCATGCCATCCTCCAAGGGATCTTCCCAACCCAGAGACTGAACCCCTGTCTCTTATGTCTCCTGCACTGGCAGTCAGGTTCTTGGCCACTAGTGTCACCTGGAAAGCCCAGAAGTAAGGTTAGAATTTCTTAATTGGTAATGTTGACAAAGGCTGGCATCACATTAATCTCCAGTACTTTGGCCACCTGATGTGAAGAACTGACTCATTTTAAAAGCCCCTGATTCTGGGAAAGATTGAAGGCAGGAGAAGGGGACAACAGAGAATGAGATGGTTGGATGGCATCACCGACATGACTTTGAGTGAGTTTGGGGAATTGGTGATGGACAGAGAAGCCTGGCATGCTGCAGTTCATGGGGTCGCCAAGAGCTGGACACCACTGAGTGACTGAACTGAACTGAAGGCCAAATAACAAGAACCAGATAGAATGACAAAATAAGCTACATTAAATCACATAGTGAGATCTAGAAAGAAATATGAAGAAATCAGTACATGCCAAAATAATGCCTTTTTTGTCTTTTTTTTTTCCAAAGCCCTTAGTGGTCCAAACTTTCATGCGTCTTTCTCTAGCATATAGCGGATTAGTTTTGTTTCAAATATTCATTTTAGATTTCAGAACAATAATGTAGTTTTGTTGCATCTTGATTTCAATAGATCACTCGCCGCAATTTATCATATTATCCTTGAGAAAATGATTGATAATAGCTTGATGATAAGCAAGTATAACTATCTGTGAGATTAAATTTTAACAAGTTGATCATTAGAGTGAGGTCAAGCTAGAAAAAAGATGATAGAGAAGAGTCAAAGGTTGCTATAATATTTAATAAATATTTAACTTAGGTGATAACACAAAACAAGGTTAAAACTTGCAGATGAAGCTGAATTGTTAATATCAACCAATAAATTGAATGGAAGAATTGATATCAGTACTATCTTTACTAAATAGAAAATTAATATGAATTGAACAATAAAATTGTATATATAAGCTGGAAAAAGTGTATCTTCTATCCAGGATAACAGAATAAATTGACTAATTTCAAAATGCATTAACCAGGTTGGTAAAAAGTTCCAGTAAAAGAAGCTATCTTACAGTAAGTCCTTGTTGGTTATCCATTTTAAATATACCAGTATGCATAACAGTGTGTACATATCCATACCAAACTCCCAAGCTATCCGTTTGGAACTCTGCTCAATGTTATGTGGCAGTCTGGATGGGAGAGGAGTTTAGGGGAGAATGCATACATGTATAAGTTGGCTGAGTTCCTTTGCTGTCCACCTAAAACTATTAAAACATTATTAATTGGCTATAGCCCAATACAAAATAAAAAGCTTAAAGCAAAAACAAAACAAAACAAAAAAACGAAGTGACCTTTGTTTTTATCTTAGGACTGGAAAATTTCAGTTTCCACTCTAATTCCAAAGAAAGGCTATGCCAAAGATTTTCTCCAACAATGGCACAATTGCACTCTTTTCATATGTTAACAAGAGAATGATCAAAATCCTTCCAGCTAAGCATCAACAGTACATGAACTAAGAACTTCCAGATGTTCAAGCTGGATTTAGAAAAGGCAGAGGAACCAGAGATCAAATTGCCAACTTCCACTGGATCTTAGAAAAAGCAAGAGAATTCCAGAAAAAATATCTACTTCTGCTTCACTGACTATGCCAAAGCCTTTGATTGAGTGGATCACAATGAACTGTAGAAAAAGGGATGGGAATACCAGACTACCTTACCTGCCTCCTGAGAAACCTGTATGCAGGTCAAGAAACAACAGTTAGAACTGGACATGGAACTATGGACTGGTTCCCATTAGGTAAAGGAGTACATCGAGGTTGTAAAATGTCACCCTGCTTATTTAAATTATATACAGAGTACATCATGTGAAATGCCAGGCTGGATGCAGCTCAAGCTTGAATCAAGATTGCCAGGAGAAATATCAATAACCTCAGACATACAGATGACACCACTCTTAAGACAGAAAGTGAAGAGGAACTAAAGAGCCTGTTGATGAAGGTGAAAGACTTGAGTGAAGAAGCTGGCTTAAAATTCATGATTCAGAAAACTAAAATCATGACATCTGGTTCCATCACTTCATGGCAAATAGGTGGGTAAAAAAAATGGAAACAGTGACAGACATTGTTTCCTTGGGCTCCAAAACCACTGCTGATGGTGACTGCAGCCATGAAATTAAAAGAAACTTGTTCCTTGGAAGAAAAGCAATAACAAACATAGACAGCATTTTCAAAAGCAGAAATAACACTTGGTTAACAAAGGTCTGTCTAGTCAAAGATATGTTTTTTTCCAGTAGTCATTATGGACATGACAGTTGGACCATAGGAAAACTGACTGCTGAAGAATTAATGCCTTTGAGCTGTAGTGTTGAAGAAAACTCTTGAAAGTTCCTTGTACAACAAGGAGATCAAACCAGTCCATCCTAAAGGAAATCAGTCCTGAATATTCATTGGAAAGGCTGATGACGAAGCTGAAACTCCAATACTTTGGCCACCTGATGCCAAGAATTGACTCATTGGAAAAGACCCTGATGTTGGGAAAGGCTGAAGGCAGGAGAAGGGGAGAAAAAAAGGAAAGATATACACAATTCCATGCAGAATATCAATGAATAGCAAAGAGAGATAACAAAGCTTTCCTCAGGGATCAGGGCAAAGAAATAGAGGAAAAACAATAGAATGGGAAAGACTAGAGATCTCTTTAAGAAAATTAGAGATATCAAGGGACCATTTCATGCAAAGATGGGCTCAATAAAGGAGAGGAATGGTAGGGACCTAACAGAAGCAGAAGATATTAAGAAGAGGTGGCAAGAATACACAGAACTGTACAAAAAAAATCTTCATGACCCAGATAATCACGAAGGTGTGATCATTCACCTAGAGCCAGACAGCCTGAATGTGAAGTCAAGTGGGCCTTAGAAAGCATCACTATGAACAAAACTAGTGGAGGTGATGGAATTCCAGTTGAGCTGTTTCAAATCTTGAAAGATGATGCTGAGAAAGTGCTGCACTCAAAATGTCAGCAAATTGGAAAACTCAGCAGTGGCCACATGACTGGAAAAGGTCAATTTTCATTCCAATTCCAAAGAAAGGCAATGTCAAAGAATGGTGAAACTATTGCACAATTGCACTCATCTCACACACTACTAAAGTAATGCTCAAAATTCTCCAAGCCAGGCTTCAGCAATACGTGAACCATGAACTTCCAGATGTTCAAGCTGGTTTTAGAGAAGGCAGAGGAAGCAGAGATCAAATTTCCAACATCCACTGGATCATCAAAAAAGCAAGAGAGTTCCAGAAAAATGTCTATTTCTGCTTTATTGACTATGCCAATGCCTTTGACTATGTGCATCAAAATAAACTGTGGAAAATTCTGAAAGAGATGGGAATACCAGACCATCTGACCTGCCTCTCAAGAATCCTGTATGGAGGTCAGGAAGCAATAGTTAGAACTGGACATGGAACAACAGACTGGTTCCAAAATGGAAAAGGAGTACCTCAAGGCTGTATATTGTCACCCTGCTTATTTAACATATATGCAGAGAACATCGTGAGACACGCTGGACTGGATGAAGCATAAGCTGGAATCAAGATTGCCAGTAGAAATACCAATAACGTCAAATACACAGATGACACCAACCTTATGGCAGAAATTGAAGAACTAAAGGGCTTCTTGAAAGTGAAAGAGGAGACTGAAAAAGTTGGCTTAAAGCTCAACATTCAGAAAACGAAGATCATGGCATCGGGTCCCATCATTTCATGGCAAACAGATGGAGAAACAGTGGAAACAGTGGCTGATTTTATTTTTCTGGACTCCAAAATCACTGCAGATGGTGACTGCAGCCATGAAATTAAAGATACTTACTCCTTGGAAGAAAAGTTATGACCAACCTAGATAGCATATTGAAAAGCAGAGACATTACTTTGCCAACAAAAGTCTGTCTAGTCAAGGCTATGGTTTTTCCAGTGGTCATGTATGAATGTGAGAGTTGGACCATAAAGAAAGCTAAGTGCAGAAGAATTGATGTTTTTAAACTGTGGTGTTGGAGAAGACTCTTGAGAGTCCCTGGGACTGCAAGGAGATCAAAACAGTCCTTCCTAAAGGAGGTCAGTCATGGGTGCTCATTGGAAGGACTGATGTTGAAGCTGAAACTCCAATACTCTGGCCACCTGATGCGAAGAGCTATTTCATTGGAAAAGACCCTGACGCTGGGAAACATTGAGGACAGGAGGAGAAGGGGATGACAGAAGATGAGATGGTTGGATGGCATCACCGACTCAATGGGCATGGGTTTGTGTGGACTCTGGGAGTTGCTCATGGACAGGGAGCCCTGGCGTGCTGTGGTTCCAGGCTTCACAAAGAGTCGGACACGACTGAAGGACTGTGAACTGAACTGAACTGAAGAAGGGGCAACAGTTCAGTTCAGTTCAGTCACTCAGTCATGTCCGACTCTTTGCGAACCAATGAATCGCAGCACGCCAGGCCTCCCTGTTCATCACTATATCCCAGAATTCACTCAGACTCACATCCATCGAGTCAGTGATGCAATCCAACCATCTCATCCTCGGTCGTCCCCTTCTCCTCCTGCCCCCAATCCCTCCCACCATCAGAGTCTTTTCCAGGGAGTCAACTCTTCTCATGAGGTGGCCAAAGTACTGGAGTTTCAGCTTTAGCATCATTCCTTCCAGAGAAATCCCAGGGTTGATCTCCTTCAGAATGGACTGGTTGGATCTCTTTGCAGTCCAAGGGACTCTCAAGAGTCTTCTCCAACACCACAGTTCAAAAGCATCAATTCTTCGGTGCTCAGCCTTCTTCACAGTCCAACTCTCACATCCATACATGACCACTGGAAAAACCATAGCCTTGACTAGATGGACCTTAGTTGTCAAAGTAATGTCTCTGCTTCTGAATATGCTATCTAGGTTGGTCATAACTTTTCTTCCAAGGAGTAAGAGTCTTTTAATTTCATGGCTGCAGTCACCGTCTGCAGTGATTTTGGAGCCCAAAAAAATAAAGTCTGACACTGTTTCCACTGTTTCCCCGTCTATTTCCCATGAAGTGATGGGACTGGATGCCATGATCTTCGTTTTCTGAATTTTGAGCTTTAAGCCAACTTTTTTACTCTCCTCTTTCACTTTCATCAAGAGGCTTTTTTAGCTCCTCTTTACTTTCTGCCATAAGGGTCGTGTCATCTGCATATCTGCGGTTATTGATATTTCTCCTGGCAATCTTGATTCCAGCTTGTGTTTCTTCCAGTCCAGCATTTCTATTGATGTACTCTACATAGAAGTTTAATAAGCAGGGCTACATTATACAGCCTTGATGCACTCCTTTTCCTATTTGGAACCAGTCTGTTTTTCCATGTCCAGCTCTAACAGTTGCTTCCTGGCCTGCATACAGATTTCTCAAGAGGCAGGTTAGGTGGTCTGGTATTCCCATCCCTTTCAGAATTTTCCACAGTTTATTTGGATCCACACAGTCAAAGGCTTTGGCATAGCCAATAAAGCAGAAATAGATGTTTTTCTGGAACTCTCTTGCTTTTTACATGATCCAGCGGATGTTGGCAATTTGATCTCTGGTTCCTCTTTCTTTTCTAAAACCAGCTGGAACCTCTGGAAGTTCACAGTTCACGTATTGCTGAAGCCTGGCTTGGAGAATTTTGAGTATTACTTTAATAGTATGTGAGATGAGTGCAATTGTGTGGTAGTTTGAGCATTTTTTTGAATTGCCTATCTTTGGAATTGGAATGAAAACTGACTTTTCCAGTCCTGTGGCCACTGTTGAGTTTTCCAAATTTGCTGTCATATTGAGTGCAGCACTTTCGCAGCATCATCTTTCAGGATTTGAAACAGCTCAACTGGAATTCCATCACTTCTACTAGCTTTGTTCGTAGTGATGCTTGCTAAGGCCCACTTGGCTTTACATTCCAAGATGTCTGGCTCTAAACTAGTGATCACATCATCATGATTATCTGGGTCGTGAAGATCTTTTTTGTACAGTTTTTCCATATATTCTTGCCACCTCTTCTTAATATCTTCTGCTTCTGTTAGGTCCATACCATTTCTGTCCTTTATTGAGCCCATCCTTGCATGAAATGTTCCCTTGGTATCTCTAATTTTCTTGAAGAGATCTCTAGTCTTTCCGATTCTGTTCTTTTCCTCTATTTCTTTGCATTGATCACTGAAGAAGGCTTTGTTATCTCTTCTTGTTATTCTCTGGAACTCTGCATTCAGATGTTTGTATCTTTCCTTTTCTCCTTTGCTTTTCACCTCTCTTCTTTTCACAGCTATTTGTAAGGCCTCCCCAGACAGCCAGTTTGCTTTTTTGCATTTCTTTTCCATGGGGATGGTCTTGATCCCTGTCTCCTGTACAATGTCACGAACCTCATTCCATAGTTCATCAGGCACTCTATCTATCAGATCTAGGCCCTTAAATCTGCTTCTCACTTCTACTGTATAATCATTAGGGATTTGATTTAGGTCATACCTGAATGGTCTTGTGGTTTTCCCTGCTTTCTTCAATTTGAGTTTGAATTTGGCAATAAGGAGTTCATGATCTGAGCCACAGTCAGCTCCCAGTCTTGATTTTGTTGACTGTATAGAGCTTCTCCATCTTTGGCTGCATAGAATATAATCAATCTGATTTCGATGTTGACCATCTGGTGATGTCCTTGTATAGAGTCTTCTCTTGTGTTGTTGGAAGAGGGTGTTTGCTATGACCAGTGCATTTTCTTGGCAAAACTCTATTAGTCTTTGCCCTGCTTTATTCCGCATTCCAAGGCCAAATTTGCCTGTTACTCCAGATGTTTCATGACTTCTTACTTTTGCATTCCAGTCCCCTATAATGAAAAGGATATCTTTTTTGGGTGTTCGTTCTAAAAGGTCTTGTACGTCTTCATAAAACTGTTCAACTTCAGCTTCTTCAGCGTTACTGGTTGGCGCATAGACTTGGATAACTGTGATATTGAATGGTTTGCATTGGAGACGAACAGAGATCGTTCTGTCGTTTTTGAGATTGCATCCAAGTATTGCATTTCGGACTCTTGTTGACCTTGATGGCTACTCCATTTCTTCTGAGGGATTCCTGCCCGCAGTAGTAGATATAATGATCATCTGAGTTAAATTCACCCATTCCAGTCCATTTTAGTTCACTGATTCCTAGAATGTCGATGTTCACCCTTGCCGTCTCTTGTTTGACCACTTCCAATTTGCCTTCATTCATGGATCTGACATTCCAGGTTCCTATGCAATATTGTTCTTTACAGCATCGGATCTTGCTTCTATCACCAGTCACATCCACAGCTGGGTATTGTTTTTGCTTTGGCTCCATCGCTTCATTCTTTCTGGAATTATTTCTCCACTGATCTCCAGTAGCATATTGGGCACCTAATGACCTGGGGAGTTCCTCTTTTGGTATCCTATCATTTTGCCTTTTCATACTGTTCATGGGGTTCTCAAGGCAAGAATAGTGAAGTGGCTTGCCATTCCCTTCTCCAGTGGACCACATTCTGGCAGACCTCTCCACCATGACCCTCCCATCTTGGGTTGCACCGCAGGCATGGCTTGGTTTCATTGAGTTAGACAAGGCTGTGGTCTAGTGTGATTAGATTGACTAGTTTTCTGTGAGTATGGTTTCAGTGTGTCTGCCCTCTGATGCCCTCTTGCAACACCTACCATCTTACTTGGGTTTCTCTTACCTTAGGCATGGGATATCTCATCACGGCTGCTCCAGCAAAGCACAGCCGCTGCTCCTTACCGGGGACGAGGGATATCTCCTTACCACCGCCATTCCTGACCTTCAACATGGGATCGCTCCTCTAGGCCCTCCTGCGCCTGTGCAGCCACTGCTCCTTGGGATGCTCCTCTGGCCCCTGGCCCTGGCCTCAAGCGTGGGTGGCTCCTCCCAGCTGCTGTCCCTGGCCTCGGGCTCAGGGTGGCCCTTCAGAGTCACTATCCCTGGCCTCGGGTGCGAGGTGGCTTCTCCCGACCGCCCCTGACCTCGGACGCAGGGTGTCTCTTCCAGGCCCCCCCTGACCACAGATGCGGGGTAGCTCCTCTCAGCCGTTCCTGCGCTGTCGCAGCCTGGCACTCTAGGCCGCTGCCCCTGACCTCGGAAGTAGGGTAGCTCCTCTCGGTTGCGCTTAGCGCGCCAGCTCTGGCAGCCGCCTGGCATCACTGATTCTATGTACATGACTTTGAGCAATCCTCAGGAGATGGTCAAAGTGCTGCAGTCCATGGGGTCTCAAAGAGTCGGGCACGGCTGAATGACCAAAAAACAACAAGACTATAAGATTGAAATGACCTTGAAGGAGAAAATCTGGATTATTCTGTTTAAGACTGACCACACCTAAAATTGTGTGTGAATAGCACATTTTAAAAAGATTGCAAAAAAGAATGCATACATGATTGGAATCAGGGACATGATAGAGAATGATAAGAGTATGGTCAACTGTGTCATATGAATAAGAGTTGTTGAAATCAGAAGTGTTTTGCAAAGAGAAGAGAATTGCTGGATGAAGGGAAAAATCATCTCAGTCCTAGTTTTCCTACATTGCTCAAGTTCATTAATATTCACGGCACCAATAACTATTTCTGTGATTATTTCATAGCACGTGTAGCCTTGCCGTTCAAGTTGTCTTAAAATCATTGATCCCAACATCAAAGTGTAGATGGTTTTAAAAGTCTGTCATGTAAAAGAAGAAATAAACTCTTTTTTACTCCAGAGAGCAAAAATAGAATAAATATGTAGATAAATCAAGAAGACAGATTCTTATCTCCATCTATTGAGTAAATATGTAAAAATTCAGCCCATTATCAGCCCATAACATTTAAGCCACATGCAATACCACTTTCAGTTACATGATATAAAGTAGATTCTTGCACCATGAGGAAAATAATATCACTAACAAGCATTAGTGTCCATTTCAGATTTAAGACTGTAATATTTTAATTTGGTAAGGAAAAACCATTTGTCAATGGCTTTTATCTACAATTCTTTTATTTACATTGAAATATTATATTAATCAAATAATCCCAATAATTAGCTTTTGGCTAAAACCTGAATCCATTGACTCTTCAGTGTTTTTATTTTGTTTCATCTTTCCCCGATTCAGCAGGCAGCAGCTCTTAGAATCCATATTCTTTTTTTCTGTATTACCAAACCTTGGCACTTAGTATTTACTGACTCAAATCACTCTATTGAATTATAGATGATGACAGAAACTTCATTCCTCAAAATTACTTGGCAATCCTAGAATTTTTACCCCTGGTAATAATTAGTAAAAGGTACTTCCCACACCATAAAGTATCTGTATGACTGGAAAAGAAAAGTACAGAAACTCATTATTCATCAGTTTATTATCTAGCAAAAATTGAGCCCTGAGGAAGTTAAATATGAGGATTCTAGAATAGGATGCATTATCTAAGGAAGGAAGTTCAGTCATGGCGACATGGAAGTTTAGTCAGGGTCTCTCCCATTGTCTAGGGACATTGTTAGTTATGTTTTCCATATGAAAAATTGAGACAAGCTTAGTTTTCTCCACAATTCTGCTCTAGTCTATTTTATAAAAATTAACGAAAATGGTAACTTAAAAATTGTGTTAAGAAGAGTTAAATGAAATCTACACAAAACAGTACTGTTGACTATATACACAGTGTTGTACACTAGATCTCTAAAACTCATCCATCTTTTATAGGTGATACTTTCTACCCATTGAAGCGCAACTCCCCCTTTCCCCTTCCCCATAGCCCCCACAAGTCACCATTTTTTCTCTCTATTTCTATAGTTTAACTATTTTAGATATGTCATTTAAATGGACTCATGCTGTGTTTGACCTTCTGTAACTGGTTTATTTCACTTAGCATAATGTCCTTCAGTTTCTTCTGTGCTTTCACATATAACAGGGGTTTCCTCTTTTAAAGGCTAAGATTCCATTTTATGTATAATACCACATTTTCTTTATCAATTTATCCACTGATGGACATGCAAACTGATTCCATAGCCTGGCAATAGGCTGCGAATTGGGCTGCAATGAACATAGGAATTCAAATATCCCTCTGAGATCTTGATGTCAATTCTTTTGGCTATATACCCAGGAGTATAATTGCTGGATCATATGACAGTCCTATTTCTTTTTCTGAGAAAATGCTATACTGTTTTTCATAGCAATTGCACCAACTAGCATTCCCACTAACACTGTATGAGGGCTCCAATTTCTTCACATCCTCACCAACTCTTGTTATCTTTTGCATTTTGAAATAAACCCACACATATACAATCAATTAATCTTCAACAAGAGTGCCAAAATAAATGATGGGGAAGGATATCTATATGTGAAAGAATAAGATTGGACCCTTACACTATATCCCAAAATGAAATCAAATTAGCTTTAAAATGTAAATACAAAATGCTGAAACTGCAAAATTCCTAGAAGAAATCACAAGGAAAAACTTCATGGCACTGGTCAAGGAAACAATATCTTGTATATCACACTGCAAGCAGAGCAACAAAAGTAAAATCTGACAAGTGGGACTATACCAAACTAAAAAGCTCTGCACAACAAAGGAAGCAATCAATAGAGTTAAAAGGCAACTTGCTGTGGAATCGGAGAAAAGATTTGCAATCCATATATCTGATAAAGGGTTAACAACCAAAGATATAAGGGACTCCTATAGTAACAAAAAATCAAATAACTCAGTTTTTAAAAGACAAAGGACTTGAATTGACATTTCACCAAAAAGACATCCAAAAATTGAACAGGTGTGTAAAATGATGCTCAATGTTACTTATCATGAGGGAAAGGCAAGTTGAAACTACAATGAGATTATAACCTCACACCTGTAAGAATGGCTGTTATGGAGAAAATTCTTTTCAATTAGGATTATTTTTGAGTCCTTCAAGTTTAATGGAAAGAATCTGGACACTTCCTTTTTATAGCAATTTTCCCTTCTGAAATTATTGCCTTTATATATTGTTTGCTCTGCAACCTCAAAGTTTATGTAAGTATTAATATTTTGACTACATAAAAAGAATTAGAAATTGCTTACAGTAAAGAGAGCATGACATAGTAGTTAAGAGCATATAATCTAGAGCCAAAATGTCATTTAGTCAGTATTTACCAAGTATCATTTCTCTCCTCTGGCCACCAGGTTTAGATGTTCCAGGAGCATTCCCTCTGTGGGCTACTTACATCTTTATATTGCAGCAGGCAGATTTTTGTGCATCCCTCGGTGGCCCCTGGCCAGACTGGCTATATTGTTTGGGCGTTCTGTTGGGTGGCACAGGCACCTAGTATAACTCATTACAATGCCTGATGGAGTGCAACTGCTGTGAGACCACTGGTGGACCAGGCAAGCTCCCAGCACTAATAGGCTAGAGGCAAGATTCCAAAATGGCACTTTCCATCACCAGTGTTTCAGCATGGTAGAACAAGATCTTCCAAATGGCTGCAGCCAGTGTCTCCACACCCAAGGGGTGCTTAGCTGCTTCTTGCCTCAAATTTGGGAGAGTTGGAGGACTATAGGAACAGAGACAATGCTCTTAGTGCATGTGAAAATTCTCACAGGCTCTCAGACCTATTAATAGGTCTGACCTAGGTGCCTTTCAAACTACTGCCTCTGTGCTGGAACTCAAAACCTGTGAGATTTTTTGCATGTGCTCTTTAAGAGTATTGTCTCTGTTTCCAATAGCCCTCCAACTCTCCTGAATTTGTAACTTGTATTAAGCATTTTGGGGAGATTCCCAGTAGTCTTAAAGAACCAAACTGTCAATGCAGGAGACATAAGAGATATGGGTTAAATCCCTGGGTCAGGAAGATCCCTTGGAGAAGGAAATGGTGGCCTCCTCCAGTACTCTTCCCTGGAGAAGCCCATGAAATGAGGAGCCGGATGGACTATGGTTCATAGTATGGGAAACAGTCTGACATTTCTGAAGTAACCTAGCACACACACATTGAAAATTTTTATGCCAGGCACTATTCTGAGAATTTTATATCTTTAACATAACATATCATATATAACATACATAGTATACATAACAAAACAAATATAATATTAGCCAATGTTTAAGGAGAAAGTAAGTCACATGTTGATTAACAGGGGGGCGGTCAAGATTTGAAAAGAAGATTTACTTCTTAGCCATTGTCCCTCATCACAAACTTTGCAAAACAATATAGCTGCTTCTTAAGACAAGGGCATCTGGAAATTAGAGCATCACATTACAAAGTGTTCTTTGCATATTAATCTCTAAAAATATTCCAGTAATAAAAGAGTCTGTGGTGAAACGTGTTTGAGATCCAACAGATTCTGTTTCCCACACACCCTTACAAATTCACAAAGCACATCACAAACTCTTAGAAATCCTGAAGGAAGAAGTCCTTTAGATGTGTTCATCTTTACATTTTCCAAATTTTACTCTTTTGAGCCCTTAGAAACTTATGTACTAACCTTCTGGATAATCAGCCACAATACACATTGAAACATTCTCATCTATAAAGTAGCTGAGAAAATCTTTTGGAGCGAAATCAGAATGTCTCATAAAACACTGCATATGCAAAAGCCTTTGTAACCTACAAAAATAGAAATCATTGATTAGAGATAATTTTGATGATGTTTGAAGAGATCCTCATTCAATATCTAAGAGGAAAATACTCCTTTCTCTCTTTATAGATGAGACAATAATCCCTGAAAAATTGTGATGTAATTATGATCTCACAACCTGTACACTGCTCATTCTTCCATATTACTTTAAATTGTTATATTTCTGATTAGTCTAATGTGGAAGGAGTTTTTTCTTTTCTTTTTTTTTTTTTTAACCCAAGCCTCCTCTATAGAACTGTTGACATTTTAAAGCTGAGCTAGTTCAATCCCATTTATGGCATCACTGCCAATTTCCCCAATTAGTCTGACAAGACACATAGTCTCAGTAGTCAAGTTGTCTTAGAATCATTGATCCAAAGACCAAAGGATAAGTACTGCTGATCTTCAAACCAGTGATCAGAATGGCCTTCCTAATTATGGTTGTCCACTCTCCTTTTTATCTGTATGACACAACCATTCTTAACAGACTTGAGTCATCTGCCCAGAAGCTGTTGTCATTACTCATTAGAATGTCACATCCAAAAAGGTGTAAACAAGTCTCCTGGTTTCCATCTAGAGATAAAAAGCCTTGGAACAATTTATTTTTTTCACACTGCTAGACTTAATATTGTCTTTGCCATTTTATTTAATAGTTCACGACTTCCTTTTTGGGGGAAATTAAGATAATTTCCTATAATTTTTATCTTTTCCTACAGGTTGATTTAATCATTTTTATCCCTCACTTGTATATCATGACACAGTCACTTATGAATCATGATAATTTGACATTTAAATTAAAGTGTTATTAAATCTATAATACCTGCAAGTACACCATTGCAATATGATTTTTCTGGAGTTCAAAGTAGATATTGAAGGAATATGTGCTAAAATGGTAGAGTTCTTTTGTTTATTTGGGCAGATTTAGTTACTTAATTAGGCATGGATATAACCATTTAGATTACTAGTTAGTTTAAAACTTAGTCTCTAGGAGTGGCTTTCTTTCAGAATTAGCAACTGAATGCATATTCTTCTCAGGTATTCAGAGCTCTCTAGTTTAATAGATTATCAGAATATTATTATTTATCTCTCTTGTTGACTGACTTTTAGCCTTTTAATGCCTTTCCACACCACTAATAAAGGATGAGCAGAAGAGACATTGAACTTATATTAGTCCACTTCTTAGTCAGTCACTGAGTCAGCAAGGACCTGCTGGGTGTCCATAGCACACAAATTACAACAATTTTCTCTTGGTAATCACTTAGTGAGGAGGAAGCTGAAAAAAAATTATTGATGCTGCATTTATTATGGTTTCTATGAATTTCAACTCTGTATATTCTATTACAATGTGTATTATTGTTAATAATATTTATTTATATCTCTATGTTTAAGTGTAATTTTCTCCTAAGTCATACTATAGCATTTGAAATATAATAATTTAAATTCACTATAAAGATAACATCATACTAGCATTCCTTTATAATTCTTGATACTATTTTCTATTAATATACTGATGAATAGTTTTTTAAAACAGTTAAAAGTTCACCAGAATATAAATATAAAAAACATATTCAATAATTATACAAGTACCCCAGAACTGGTAACTATTACAACCAAAAATATTGTGATTTTAAAGACATAGTTGTTGACACATACATAGTCTTCACTCTGGTGAACAGAAGTATGTGTTGCTAGGAAATATATGTGAGATGTCTGTTCATTGGTTTTCCCACCCCCACCTTCCACTCCCATTTACTCAAATCTCTTGAAGTGCAATCTGCACCAACCAGGAGAATCAAGTTTTGTGTCTTATAAGGCTCCAGAGTCTCTGCACCATCCATTCTGTCAAGCATGAATTGTTCTACTTCCTTGTATGTTCCTGAATTAACACAGTAGGGCTCAGTAAAATGGGAAGTTCCCTAACATAAATAACAAAAAGAGCCCATGAAACAGAGTATAAGTTTCTATGCCTTATATTTGATAAAAGAAGAAATTCCTTACTAAATTCAACTGGAGCAAAAGCTACCCTTTGATTAGCCAGATCCTGGATCAGAGACAGGGTCTGAGAAAGCCCTGTTTCAGTCCAGCAAAATTCCAAGAGTTAATCATATAGCAGATACTGGAAAGTGCTTAAGAACATCCTTTGGCAGCCAAGTTTCAACTTTTATTCGGAAAATAAAATTCTTCTTCTACCCACATAAACAGTTGTTGTTTAATCATTTCACTCATCTCTGATGCTTTAGCAACCCTATGGATTGTTGTCTGGCAGGCTTCTCTTTACATGTGATTTTCCAGGCAAGAATACTGGCGTGGGTAACCATTTCCTTCTCCAGTGGATCTTCCTGACCCAGCAATAGATCCTGTGGTTCCTGGCCTGTCTCCTGCATTGTAGGCTGATTCTTACAGTTGAGCTTATATGGAAGCCTATATAAACAGTAAGTTAAGGCAAGAAATCTTCCAGGCATATTTTTTTACAAATGCCAATTTTTGGTGGAATTCACCTTGATGGAAATACTAAGCCTAATTTTCAAACAAGCAAAAATAATGTTAGCCTATGGGAAAAACAATAAAAATTTCCTTCTTTCTCTCTCTGAATTTTCTTTAAGATCTATATCTACAGAACATAAATAGTGGGCACCCTGAAGTGTTCAAGGAAAAAAGAAATCTTTACACTACTAAAAACCTCTGGTTTAGAACATCAGTAGGAAACAAGATAAAATTTCTTCCATGACTCACAAAGAGGAGGTCCGAAAAGGAAATTTTAAGGGTTTAAGAAAGTGTGTTTACAAGTCAATCTGAGGAAGTCTGAAAACAATAAAGGACTTAAATAGTCTGCAGGTAATTTTTAAACGGTTATCTGTTTTTAAAGGAAAGAAGTTATAAAATGTTTGGACATATAAATTCCAAACATATTTTCCAATATTGTCTACTTAAAGTTTCACGTACAAGCATTGTAATGATAATGAACAGTCTCTCAATGGTAAACAGCTCATTAAACCAGGTTTCTGAGAGGAAGATGTATGCTTGCTGAAGCACAGGGCAGTTTGTTGTCTTGTTTTTCTTTTGGTCAAAATACTAAAAAATAGGATACTATATTTAACGATTCACATTTCCTCTCTTAAAACAATAAGAATATCTGGCAATGTCAATACCAGAGCTGCATTGCCACAGGGAAGCCATCTGTTTGACCTGGCTTAAATTAACCTCCCTCCAAAGTTTCTTACAATCAGATTGTTCATTGCAAATCCACCTGCATTTAAATTTCTAATTTGTGCTCTTTCAGCATAACATATTTTCATGACGTGTCTGTATATTAGTTAAATCTGAAGTTTTTATTGTTTCTATTGCATTGCTGTGTATCTTTAATTTATAAAAATGAATCAAGTGTTGAAAGAGTTTAGGGAGGCATAAACTCTTGAAGAATTTTTGAAGTGTAAGTTCTGTTGAGCAAAAACTAGAAATTCTAGGAATTTATTTTTATTACTTACAAAATTTAGTCAGAATATGCAGCCAATTAACACTGAAGAGAATCGTACTGCTTCTAGTAGGTTTTTATAAAAAGAGCTCACAGAGTTAACAGTTTATAACTTGACAGTGAACCCTGTATCTTATATCCTTGTCCAGTTGGAACACTGACCTGAAGAAACTTTACACTTTGCTTATGATTAAATGCTTTGTAAATTAACTGGCCGTATCACACAATCTATGCTAATAATCTTGATGTGGTATTATCAGTGAGCTAGAGATTTCTGGCTTAGCAAATTTTTGCAATGAGTATATGCATTATGTTATCATATTGTCAGGCAAATGTATTCTCCTCAATTCTGTCTCATCTCAACAAAGATTTGAAGCGACATACTTTAAAGCCCTTGGGCGCATCACAGCTCTTGGACAGACCGTGTTATAGCTCTCAAGTCTCGAACAGACCGTGTTATAGCTCTTAGGTCAGTGTTACAGCTCCTTGTTACAGCTCTATTTTATTTAGAAAATAGCAGGAAAATCCATCCTTGAGGCATGAGGGCATGCCTACACAAAGACATGAAAAGAAGAGAGTGGGGGTATGTGAGGGAGAGAGAGAGACAGACCCTTGGCCCTTTGGCTCCTCTTTTTATATGTTACCCCCCCTCCACCGCCCCCTGCCCCCAGGCCTGCCCTTTGTAAACTGAGCTAGCCAGGAGTGCTATCTGTTCTACCTGAGGTCCTCACTCCAGTCCTCGGACCTTCCTTTGACCTTCCTTTGTTCTATTTTTGCAGGCTTTTCCCTTCCTTGTCTTTTAGCCACCACCATTTTGGGCTTTTGTTTCCTATTCTAACTACCTAACAATATGAAATAAATATTTCTCAATTTTATCATTATATACCATATGTTGAAATATTCTTATACAATTGTGTAATCAAATTTTATCACCCAGAAAATTAATAGTACTTGCTTTTTATATTTGATCTCATTGAGGTTAAACTTAAAATCAGACAATCTTACTTGTTCATTATAACGTGATTAATCTGATCTCTTCTATTTTTATCCATAAAGGAGAGTAAATATATAAATAGGTTGCCCACTTGTTTTATCTGTTCTTCTACTTTTAAAATTTCCTTAAATGAGATAAAAGACACATCTTTGTTAATAGTATGATTATATTATGATTATCATAATAGTATGATTCAATTCTCCACTGGATCAAGATAAAATGTTAAATTTTCCTTTTATTGAGTGGGTTTAACTTAACACTTTATTCTAAAGATAAAATAATTATGCTATTTATATATAGCAACATATTTAATTGTATTAATGTTTAAGGTGAATAAATAAATAACACTTCTACTCCCTACATAATAAAGGAAGTGTATATTGTGACTCTACTGACTTAAAACATCAGGCTTTACATATATGTAAGCTATCCATATACTATTAAATTTATTAGCATTTTAAGACATGAAAAGTGAAAGTGTTAGCCACTCAGTCATGGTCAACTCTTTGGGACCCCATGGACTATAGCCCAGCAGGCTCCTCTGTCCATCAATTCTCCAGGCAAGAATACTGAAGTGGGTTGCCATTCCCTTCTCTAGGGGATCCTTCAAACCCAGGGATCAAACTTAAGTCTTCTGCATTGCAGGCAGATTCTTTACAGTCTGAACCATGTTTCCTAAATATATAAATGTGTGTTTTATAATATGAAATATTGAGCAATAAATCATATATAATGCAAAACATTGGCTTACAAATGTATTAATAGGATTTTGTTAAAGTGAATCAATACCGAATACAAAGAAACACCCTCCTTCACAAGGGACAGTTAATTGGCCCTGTGACTGCTTAACAATGACATTCCATAGCCATTTCAACCATAATTGTGTGTGTTGAGGTGGCAGCCAGAAAGCCAGGTCTTCCTGAAATCGAACCTGACAGGATAACAGGTTTAACAGAGATCAGATCAGCTCTCTCTTCCATCTGTCTCTGTTGGTTCTTTTCTCTGGTGTCCATAACTTGTGGGAAATGTCTTCTTATTTTCCTTTTCCCTTGATGGCTTTTACTATGATTAGCCCTGAAATTTTAGTCTTTTATACTCTGTCTTAATTCTTGCATGAAGTCTCTCTATTTAATTTTATTTTTAACCCATTTAGACTTTTGATAATGATTGACAGTTTGGCTTTGAGTGGATTTTTGTTGGCTTGAGTGGATTTTTTGTTGCTACTTCAGATACTATAAAATAAAATAACAGAAATTGTAAATGTATGTATTTATTTATTTTAAAATAATACATGTTACCATAAGTAGCATAGCTTATGAAAAATAATTATATTTTAAAAGAAAATTAGAAGAGCTGCTTTGCTTTACATTTCTGCAAATCTCTCTAGCATTTGACTTCATGAACAGCAGTTGGAATCTTCTATCTGCTTCTGGATTTCATCTACTGTGATCTCAGATATCTTGTAGTCCCTAGAGAACACCACTCATGAGAAAACAAGAGTAAAAAGGTCTAACAACGTCTGGGTAGCATTATGAAAATAGGTATCTGTAAATTTCCTAAAAAGGCCACTCCTAAACAAATCCATACTTTATTTCAGAACCAGTGGCCTAGACAACTTTGTCAAAATGGATCAAGTTATACATATTGAACTATAACTGTGCAAATTAGACTCAGTTTCAACTCCAGAATATAAGTTATCTTGCATCCATAAGAAGCATGAGGACTCAGAAGAGAGAAATGTCCTCCAATTCCTTCAATATACTCCAGGGTCATTTTTACTGCCATCAATAGTATATGACCAATTGTATTTGCTGTTTATATATTTTGGATATCAACCCCTTATCAGTCATAAAATCTGAAAATATTTTCTCCTATTCAGTAAGCTGTCTTTTCCTCTGGTCAATAGTTTCTTTGCTGTGCAAAGGTCTTTAAGTTTAATTAGGTCTCATTGTTTATTTTTGCCTTTATTTTCTCTCTCTTAGGAGAGGAATAAAAAAAAAATTACTTTGCTACAGTTTAGTGTTAAGTCTAAGTAATCTTCTAGGAGTGCTATGGTTTGAGTTTTACATTTAAGTCTTTAGTCCATTTTGAGTTTATATTTTGTGTATAGTATGGGGAAACGTTCCAATCTTATTCCTTTGCATGTAGCTGTTCACTCAAGATCAAAAAAACAAACAACCTGATTAAAAACGAGGAAGACTTGAATAGACACTTTTCCTAAGAAGACACGTAGATGGGTAATAGGCACAGGAAAAGATGCTCAGCATAGCTGATCATTAAAGATATCAAAACCAAAATCATAATATCACCAAACATCTGTCAGAATCATTATTGTGGAAAAATCTATGAATAACAAATGTTGAAGAGGATGTGGAGAAAAGGAAACAATTGTGCACTGTTTGATAAAATGAAAATTGGTGCAGCCACTATGGAGAAAAACATGGAGGTTCCTCAGAGAACTAAAAATAGAACTAACCATCTGAGCCAGAAATTCTACTCCTGGATATCTATCTGATGAAAATAAAAACCCTATTTCATAAAGATGCATACAACCAAATGTTAATTGCAGCATTATTTATAACAGTCAACATGGAAGCAACTTAAGTACCCATCAACAGAAGAGTGAATAAAAAAGGTGTGGTATAGATATACAATGAAATATTCAGCCATAAAAAGAATGAAACTGCATTTACAACAATGTGGTTGGACCTAGTGAATATTACACGTAGTGAAATAAGTCAGACAAAGTAAGATAAATACTCTGTTATAACTTATATGTCGAATCTAAAACATAAAATGAATGTATCTAATAAAGTAGAAACAGGCTCACAGATGTAAAGAACACGCTAGTGGTTACAAGTGAGGAGAAGGAAGGGGAGAAGGGTGAGACAGGAGGACGGTATTAAATACAAACTGCTGCATATAAAATAGATGACCAGCAAGGGTATATTATATAGCATGGGCAAAAATAGCCATTGTTTTATAATAATTTGAAAGATAAATCTATGAAAGATGAATTACTATTTTGTGAGGCTAAGATATGGAGATGACACCATTCTTATGGCAGAAAGTAAAGAGGAACTAAAAATCCTCTTGATGAAAGTGAAAGAGGAGAGTGAAAAGTTTGGCCTAAACCCCAACATTCAGAAAACTAAGATCATGGCATCTGGTCCCATCACTTCATGGCAAATAGATGGGGAAACAGTGGAAAGAGTGTCAGACTTTATTTTGGGGGGCTCCAAAATCGCTGCAGATGGTGATTGCAGCCATGGAATTAAAAGATGCTTACTCCTTTGAAGGAAAATTATGACCAACCCCAAACAGCATATTCAAAAGCAGAGACATTACTTTGCCAACAAAGGTCCATCTAGTCAAGACTATGGTTTTTCCAGTGGTCATGTATGGATGTGAGAGTTGGACTGTGAAGAAGGCTGAGCGCCAAAGAATTGATGCTTTTAAACTGAGGTATTGGAGAAAACTCTTGAGAGTGTCTTGGACTGCAAGGAGATCCAACCAGTCCATTCTAAAGGAGATCAGCCCTGGGATTTCTTTGGAAGGAAAGATGCTAAAGCTGAAAGTCCAGTACTTTAGCCACCTGATGCGAAGAGTTGACTCATTGGAAAAGACTCTGATGCCGGAGGGATTGGGGGCAAGAGGAGAAGGGAACGACAGAGGATGAGATGGCTGGATGGCATCACTGACTTGATGGACATGAGCTTGACTGAGCGGGAGTTGGTGATGGACAGGGAGGCCTGGCATGCTGCATTTCATGGGGTTGCAGAGAGTAGGACACGACTGAGCAACTGAACTGAACTGAATACAATATTACAAATCAACTATAGTTTAGTAAAAATTATAAGATCAGCTACCTATTTTTCAATTCTGTAAACAGAATATATAAAATATTTGATAAATTATAGCCACTTCTAATCACTTAATGTTAGAAACAAGTTCATAAACATTTTAAAAAGAGCAACTTAATGTTAAGAAATTAATATTACAGTTGAAGTAGCTAAGAATCAGAGACTTACCGAAGATGACACAGCTAACAAATGTCAGACCCAAAACTTAAACTTCAGATCTGGCTGACTCCTAATTTTGCCTTACATTCAGGAAAGACCTGTCTACCATTTAGCCATGTTTCATACAACAATGCTTGATCCTTCTATTAATAAAATAATAACAATAGATAATTAATGAAAATTCACTTTAATAGTCATTAACAAGTGAAGGTCTTAACAAATATATAACTGAACTGCACTTGGGATTCCCAGGTGGCACAGTGATAAAAATCTGCCTGCCAGTGCAGAAGATGCAGAAGACATGGGTTTAACCAACCCCTGGATCGAAGATCCTCTGGAGGAGAAATGGCAATCCACTTAAGTATTCTTGCCTGAGAAATCCTATGGACAGAGGAGCCTGACATGCTACAGTCCACGGGGTTGCAAAGAATCAGACACGACTGAGCATATATTCGCTGAACTGCACTTGACATACAGTCAACAAAAACAAGATCAGGAGCTGACTGTGGCTCAGATCATGAACTCCTTATTACCAAATTCAGACTGAAATTGAAGAAAACAGGGAAAACCGCTGGACCAATCAGGTATGAGCTAAATCAAATCCCTTATGATTATACAGTGGAAGTGAGAAATAGATTTAAGGGCCTAGATTTGATAGAGTGTCTGATGGACACTATGGAATGAGGTTCGTGACATTGTACAGGAGACAGGGATCAAGACCATCCCCATGGAAAAGAAATGCAAAAAGGCAAAATGGTTGTCTGAAAACGCCTTAAAAATAGCTGTGAAAAGAAAAGAAGTGAAAAGCCAAGGAGAAAAGGAAAGATATAAGTATCTGAATGCAAAGTTCTAAAGAATAGCAGGAAGAGATAAGAAAGCCTTCTTTAGTGATCAATGCAAAGAAATAGAGGAAAAGAAGATAATGGGAAAGACTAGAGATCTCTTCAAGAAAATTAGAGATACCAAGGGAATATTTTATGCAAAATTGGGCTCAATAAAGGACAGAAATGGAATGGACCTAACAGAAGCAGAAGAGATTAAGAAGAGATGGCAAGAACACACAGAAGAACTGTACAAAAGGATCTTCACCACCTGGATAATCACGATGGTGTGATCACTAGTCTAGAGCCAGACATCCCAGAATGTGAAGTCAACTGGGCCTTAGAAAGCATCACTATGAACAAAGCTAGTGGAGGTAATGGAATTCTAGTTGAACTATTTCAAATCCTGAAAGATGATGCAGTGAAAGTGCTGCACTCAATAAGCCAGCAAATTTGGAAAACTCAGCAGTGGCCAAAGGACTGGAAAAGGTCAGTTTTCATTCAAATCCCAAAGAAAGGAAATGCAAAAGAATGCTCAAACTACCGCACAGTTGTACTCATCTCACATGCTAGTAAAGTAATGCTCAAAATTCTCCAAGCCAGGCTTCAGCAATAGATGAAACATGAACTTCCAGATGTTCAAGCTGGTTTTAGAAAAGGCAGAGGAACCAGAGATCAAATTGACAACATCCTCTGGATCATCGAATAAGCAAGAGAGTTCCAGAAAAACAGCTATTTCTGCTTTATTGACTATGCCAAAGCATTTGACTATGTGGATCCCAATAAACTGTGGAAAATTCTGAAAGAGATAGGAATACCAGACCACCTGACCTGCCTCTTGAGAAATCTATATGCAGGTCAGGAAGCAACAGTTAGAACTGGACATGGAATAACAGACTGGTTCCAAATAGGAAAAGGGGTGCATCAAGGCTGTATATTGTCACCCTGCTTATTTAACTAACATGCAGAGTACATCATGAGAAACGCTGGACTGGAAGAAACACAAGCTGGAATCAAGATTGCTGGGAGAAATATCAATAACCTCAGATATGCAGGTGACACCACCCTTATGGCAGAAAGTGAAGAGGAACTAAAAAGCCTCCTGATGAAAGTAAAAGAGGAGAGTAAAAAACTTGGCTTAAAGCTTAACATTCAGAAAATGAAGATCATGGCATCCAGTCCCATCACTCCGTTGGAAATAGATGGAGAAACAGTGGAAACAGTGTCAGACTTTATTTTTTGGGGCTCCAAAATCACTGCAGATTGTGATTGCATCTGTGAAATTAAAAGACACTTACTCTTTGGAAGAAAATTTATGACCAACCTATACAACATATTCAAAAGCAGAGACATTACTTTGCCAACTAAGGTCCGTCTAGTCAAGCCTATGGTTTTTCCAGTACTCATGTATGGATGTGAGAGTTGGACTGTGAAGAAGGCTGAGCACCAAAGAATTGATGCATTTGAACTGTGGTGTTGGAGAAGACTCTTGAGAGTCCCTTGGACTGCAAGGAGATCCAACCAGTCCATTCTGAAGGAGATCAGTCCTGGGATTTCTTTGGAAGGAATGATGCTAAAGCTGAAAGTCCAGTACTTTGGCCACCTCATGAGAAAAGTTGACTCACTGGAAAAGACTTTGATGCTGGGAGGGATTGGGGGTAGGAGGAGAAGGGGACGACAGAGGATGAGATGGCTAGATGGCATCACTGACTCGATGGATGTGAGTCTAAGTGAACTGCAGGAGTTGGTCATGGATAGTGAGGCCTGGCATGCTGTGATTCATGGAGTCACAAAGAGTCGGACATGACTGAGTGACTGAACTCAACTGCACTGCACTTGACATACTCACAAGTTGTCAAAAGAAGCTGACTAGATTTTCTCTTGATATTAGAGGGTTTCTGCATAAAATGGTAGAAAAAGTGTAATCATGGTAAAAGTAAGTTCAGTTCAGTTCAGTCACTCAGTCGTGTCCGACTCTATGCCGCCCCATGAATTGCAGCATGCCAGGCCTCCCTGTCCATCACCAACTTCCGGAGTTGACTCAAACTCACGTCCATCAAGTCAGTGATGCCATCCAGCCATCTCATCCTCTGTCGTCCCCTTCTCCTCCTGCCCCTAATCTCTCCCACCATCAGAGTCTTTTCCAATGAGTCAACTCTTCTCATGAGGTGGCCAAAGTACTGGACTTTCAGCTTTAGCATCATTCCTTCCAAAGAAATCCCAGGACTGATCTCCTTCAGAATGGACTGGTTGGATCTCCTTGCAGTCCAAGGGACTCTCAAGAGTCTTCTCCAACACCACAGTTCAAATGCATCAATTCTTTGGCGCTCAGCCTTCTTCACAGTCCAACTCTCACATCCATACATGAGTACTGGAAAAACCATAGCCTTGACTAGATGGACCGTAGTTGGCAAAGTAATTTCTCTGCTTTTGAATATGCTATCTAGGTTGGTCATAAATTTTCTTCCAAGGAGTAAGCATCTTCCAATTTCATGGCTGCAGTCACCATCTGCAGTGATTTTGGCGCCCCCAAAATTAAAGTCTGACACTCTTTCCACTGTTTCCCCAAATATTTCCCATGAAGTGATGGGACCAGATGCCATGGTCTTCGTTTTCTGAATGTTGAGCTTTAAGCCAACTTTTTCACTCTCCTCTTTCACTTTCATCAAGAGGCTTTTTAGTTCCTCTTCACTTTCTGCCATAAGGGTGGTGTCACCTGCATATCTGAGGTTATTGATATTTCTCCCGGCAATCTTGATTCCAGCTTGTGCTTCTTCCAGTCCCGCATTTCTCATGATGTAAATGTATAGCGGTTAAAAAAAAAAAAAAAAAAAAAAAATTTGAAGAGAGCTCCAAGCTTTGGCTTGATTATCTTCCCCTTCTTTTCCACTGGTTTTGGGAAGATGGCATTATTACAGTCTGTTGATGTTTTGCTCAGGTCTTACAAGCCTGGCACTTGTGTAAAATCCCATTTAATTTTATATGTGGAACTGGAAATTGCATTTTTAATCAGACAGACGTAAAAGTATCAGGGAAATAGATTAATACAACTCAGATAATAGTATGTATATTTATAAAGGCTAATTCTTGAAATGTGAGGACTGAAATACTCACAGTAAATATTGTCAACTTTTGTAAATAAAAAAGTACAGATGTCATTTCTTTCATTATATCTTGAATTCCTTTTTCTATTTCATATTGTTTTATTACTGTAAGTATGTTACATTATTTGAGAACTTTTTCTTTGAGTGGATTCTAAAACATCATATACATTTTAAAATTATAGCTTTAAAAAATCTCCATGTAAAATTAAAAAAAAGAAAACACACTTAGTTAATTGTATAATGTAAAAAAATATCTTTAGTAGCATTATTAAATTTGTATGCATACATGAATGCAGTTTATATGCACTCTCCAGTACTTTGGCCACCTCATGCGAAGAGTTGACTCATTGGAAAAGATTCTGATGCTTGGAGGGATTGGGGGCAGGAGAAGGGGACGACAGAGGATGAGATGGTTGGATGGCATCACTTACTCGATGGACATGAGTCTGAGTGAACTCCGGGAGTTGGTGATGGACATGGAGGCCTGGAGTGCTGCAATTCATGGGGTCACAAAGAGTCGGACACGACTGAGCAACTGAACTAAACTGACTATGTACACATTAAATGATATCTTAGTTTATTTTGACCAACCATCCTTATAATTTGTAACATTGTATATATAGACTATTAACATTTTAATAATATTTATTATTGTTTATATGATCTGTTTGTCTTCTGGCTCCCCCACCCCCCATACATACTTTATCTTATTTCATCACCATTGGTATTGAAATAGATATGTATCCCACATCTGCTTTAGTTTTTTCTCCAAAAATCAGTTTTTGTAGGAAAATAGTAAAAGTAGTTAAATTGTAGAAATGCTCTATAGCTTCAGATGTAAAGATTGTGACTCATCAGTTATCTTTTTTTTTTTGCAACTCCATTTCTTTTGAGATTGAAAATTTGCTTGAAAAGAAATAATTACATATATTAACCTAGTTTTTAAAAGAGTTCTAGCATTTATGATTGAAAATATTGAAACAAATTCTTTTATGAATTCAGTTTTAGTGAATTGTTTCTATATTTACTACTTACAAGATTTTAGTTTGCTTTCTTATTCAGCTAAATATAATCATAATGCTTAAAAAAATCATATACATTTGAAATGTAAAAAATTTAAAAACAGAGTGGTTTAAATCCATAGAGAATTGAAATGATACCCTAATATGGAATATTGGTTTGGACAGCTGTAATTTATAATGAAAAATAATATTAAAAACCACTCATAAGATTAATAAATCATTATTAATATCTTGTATGACACATTATTAGATAAAGCAATAATCTGTAAATCACCTTTGGGGAAAAAAGTACAGTTTACACTAGGTGCAGGATGATAGGAGAATGCAGGCCAAAGACCTAGCAGAAGGGAAATACTGCAAACTGGGTTCAAGTCATCCTGGGTAATTCCAGTGTTATACCTTTCAATTTTTAGAGGAATGAGGAATAGTTTCTGGTGATATTGACTTTTGTTTTTTCACTTATGAAAAGAATATGCTAAGAAAAAATGAATACACAAAATACACTCCCACTGAATCATTACTTTATTTTAAACAGCAGCCCTTCATTCTTAATATTAAAGAATTTTACTACAACAGGCTTCTAAAATAATAAATTTAACCATATAAGGATTAGAAGAGGGAAGTTATCTTAAAATATATTGACTGTGCAAACAGTGTGCATGAGTCAATATTAAGATCATATAAATTAGATTTCAAGATAAAAAATATTATTTGGAATAAAGAATTTTATTGCCTGATGCCTACTTACGAGGAGGATATAAAAATCCTTAATTGTTATGACTTTAACCATATACTTCCAAAATGTTACTAATTATGACAAAGTAAACATATAAATCATACTGCATTTTATGAATGTATAATATATATGCCAATAAATATAAATGTGTTTTATTTTGAAATTTAATGAAGGAAATAATGCAGAATTTAGTGAAAACATTAGACTTGATCTAGATCGTGAAACTTAGCTCTAGCTATAATTAAAAGAAAAAAGAAGAAAGATCTCATTTATTAATACCTAAAACATGCTAGCTAATTAATTTACTCACTAATATATAGTTCACACATTCTCACTGATAAAATTGTCCAAAGTGCTTTTTATGGATGAGTTTCAAGAATCTTGAAAACAATTTTTGTCATAATTTTACTGATGAGAAAACTGATATTCAGTTCAGTTCAGTTCAGTCGCTCAGTCGTGTCCAACTCTTTGTGACCCCACGAATGGCAGCAGCCAGGCCTCCCTGTCCATCACCAACTCCTGGAGTTCACTCAAACTCATGTCCATCAAGTCGGTGATGCCATCCAGCCATCTCATCCTCTGTCGTCCCCTTCTCCTCCTGCCCCCAATGCCTCCCAGCATCAAGGTCTTTTCCAATGAATCAACTCTTTGCATGAGGTGGCCAAAGTATTGGAGTTTCAGCTTCAGCATCAGTCCTTCCAGTGAACACCCAAGATTGATCTCCTTTAAGATAGACTGGTTGGATCTCCTTGTAGTCCAAGGGACTCTCAAGAGTCTTCTCCAACACCACAGTTCAAAAGCATCAATTTTTTGGTGCTCAGCTTTCCTCACAGTTCAACTCTCACATCCCTACATGACCACTGGAAAAACCATAGCCTTGACTAGACGGCTATGGTTAACTAGATATTCAACTAGGGTTAAATGATACCTATTTCATACAGTTATCACAGCAGATCTTCAGGATGAGTATTATTGAACAAAGACTTTAAACACATCCCCCAAGAATGTCTGGTGAGTAGCTGAGTCAGAATTTATTTCAGATATTATTCATTGCATGATCTTGTGCTTTATCCATCATGTTGTGCTCCCTATATAACCAATTCAGCTTAAATTAAAGTGAGTATGATGTGTGAGGTATACTCAGAATCATCTGTCATAAAAAGCCACATTTCCTGTGGGAGATTTAAGTAACCTTATAACAATGAAAACTGGCTCATCTGGTAAAGAATCTACCTGCAATGCAAGATACCCACATTCAATCCCTTGGTTGGGAAGATCCCCTGGAGAAGGAAATGACAATCCACTCTAGTATTCTTGTCTGGGAAATCCCAGGGAGAGAAGAATCTAGTGGGCTACAGTCAGTGGGGTTGCAAGAGTCAGGCACAACTTAGCAACTAAAGCCCTAATCACCACCAATAATTATGAACAGGAAAAAAAAAAAAAGATTTGGAGACTTGGTTTCCAATTTTGTGTATTTCCAATTCATTTTATTTTTAAAGACAGAACTTTTCTGTCTTCAAGCTCTGAAGCTACATTATAAACTTAAAATCTAATCAGGGAAATAAAATAATTATCCTCTATCAAATAATATGTCATTCAGTCATGTTCAACTCTCTGTGGCATCATAGACTATAGCCTGCCAGGCTCATCCATGGAATTGTCCAGGCAAGAATGCTGGAGTGGGTTGCCATTCCCTTCTCCAGGAGATCTTCCCAACCCAGGGATCGAACTCAGGTCTCATGCATTGCAGGCAGATTCTTTACTGTCTGAGTCACAAAGGAAACTGCCAAATTTTAGTTAATTTATGGGATGACTTAGTTCCCAGACAAGTTTCAAAAGTAGTGATTCTTAAATGTTTTAATTTCAGGAACCTTGAAGCTCTTAATACTTCAAAATCTCAAAGAAATTTTGTTTATGTGGAATAAAATTGTTACAAATTTACATAGGTATTCATTTAAATGAGATATTTGAAAATAATTATCATTTAAAATAACAAAGTAAATATATTTAACCTATTTAAATATATTTTACTTTCAGCAATATATTTTATAAAATAATATTATTTCCAAAACAAACAAAAAACATAGTAATAAGAAAGTCTTTGTTTTACAGTTTGCCCAAACTCTTTCACAGTTGGCTTAATGATGTAACATTTGCTGTTACATCATTACTCTGAAGGTTTCAAAGTAAAAAATGACAAATAACATTCAGTATCATTATAAAAATCATTTGCCCTCAACCCCCTGAAAGGACCCTGGGCATTAACTCACTAAATGGGTGAATTTTCATGAACAGAGAAAAATCCGGTCAGAATCAGGAAGGCTTCTTGAGACAGAATGTTGTTGTTGTTGCTTGGTCACTTAGCCATGTCTGACTCTTTGCAGCCTCATGGACTGCAGCACGCCAGGCTTCCCTGTCCTTCACCAACTCCTGGAGTTTGCTCAAACTCATGTCTGTTGAGTCGATGATGCCGTCCAATCATCTCATCTTCTGTTCCCCCCTTCTCCTCCTGGCTTCCATCTTTCCAAGCATCAGGGTCTTTTCCTGAGTCAGCTTGGACTGCAAGGAGATCAAAGTAGTCAATCCTAAAGAAAATCAATCTTGAATATTCATTGAAAAGACTGATGCTGAAGGTGAAGCTCCAATACTTTGGTGACTTGATGCAAAGAATTGATTCATTAGAAAAAATCCTGATGTTGGTGATGGACAGGGAAGCCTGTTATGGAGTCCATGGTGTTGCAAAGAGTTGGACCTGACCTGAGTAATTAAACTGAACTGATAAATACAAAAGAACTAATTTTAAAATGCATACAGCCACGCATATATGTACACAGCATTCTATTCTTTAAGCGTGTTTTTTTTTTTTTACTCCTCCCCCCACAAAAAGGCTGTGTTTTTAGAAATAATGTTCTAATCAACCAAAATGAAACTAACATATTGAACTCTGGGTTCAGATGCAAAGTGTCATGGAAATCAGCAGAAGAGAGTGTGTGTTTGGTGTGTTTTGAGGTTGGCTAAACAAAAACTCACTGAGAAGGTAAAAAGATGGCAATTTCTCTTAAAAAGATAAAGCTTGAACTAAGGTTTTTCTTCTGCCTAAACTTGATGATTAAAAAAAATTAGAATGAATATTTCTGTTTCACGATAGTTAGCATAAGTGATCAATCATATGATATATCCCGTGTGTGTGTGTGTATATATATATATATATATATATATATATATATATATTTGGTCAGAAGCAATACAGCTACATGAAAGAGATTTACTGTAAATTATTGAATATTATTATTTTTTATGGCTTCCCTGGTAGCTCAGCTGGTAAAGAATCTACCTGCAATGTGGGAGACCTGGGTTGGGTAGATCCCCTGGAGGAAGGCATGGCAATCCACTCCAGTATTCTTGCCTGGAGAATTCCCGTGGACAAAGGAGTCTGGTGAGCTACAGTCCTCAGTGTCGCAAAGAGTCGGACACAACTGAGAGACTAAGGACGACATATTATTATTTCTTAATTTTTCTGTTGAAGTATACTTTATATGGCTGGCTGGATTTTTAAAAGAATCATTGTCTCATTCATACACGATTGATAATGTGTAACTATAAAATGAATAAAAAAGATGTTGTCAAATCCTCTCCCAGGTTAACACTGTGAATAAATTCTTCAATTGATAAATAAGAAATAAAAGGAATATGTTCAAAACCATTTCTCATTTTACTGAAACTTCCCATGATTGTTCCTAAAGCAATTTTAAATAAAACATATCATCTTACATTTTAATGGGAACATGATTGGTTGTTTTATGAGTCCCTTAAGAACTGACTCTGGAAATAAAACATTTGTAATATAAATATGATGATACTTTTATTTTTGTGCTAACTTCTGCTGTAATAAACTAAGCAATATTATATAGTTTTTACATTTTACTCCTCTAAAAAATAATGCATTTTAATCTGTAGAATTGCTCTCTGTGCTGTTTTTCCTATGTATTTTCCTATGCATTTATGAATACATAACATAGTTGGAGACATATCACGTTAATGTCAAATAGTGTCCAATCAAAACATGCCACTTTTATCCTAAGAATTATCTGATACTAAAAAAGCTGTATTTGGGGATTTTTAATTTAAATGTATCTATGTATACATTTGTACATACAATTATAGCTAGGAAATTTATATTTAGGTAAGCTTCATACAATTTTGTCATATAAAAATACTATTTTTTGTGCTTCCCTGGTGGCTCAGTGATAAAGAACCTGCCTGCCAATGCAGAGCCATATGTTTGATCCCTGATTTGGGAAGATCCTACCCACTGTGGAGCAACTAAGCCTGTGCACCACAATTATTGATCCTGTGCTTTAGAGTCCAGGAGACACAACTCCTGAACCCACGAGCTACAGCTACTGACGTTCAAACACTGTAGGGCCTATACTCTGTAACAAAAGAAGCCACTGCAATGAGAAGCCCAAGCACTGCCACAAGAGAGTAGCCCCTACTTGCTGCAATTAGAGGAAAAAACAGGTAGCAATGAAGACTGAGCACAGCCAAAATGCTATTTTATAACAGTATTACAAAAAGTGATAATGCTCAAATAATGCTCAAATTCATAGAGCAATTTTCTTCTCTGTACATATTAAAATTTAATTTTGTATTTCCAAACTCTACAAAGCAAGGGCAGTGCATTATTAGTCTCCATAAAAGATATAAAATCCTAAGAAAAAATATTTAAATAAAATATTCCAAAGTGACCTAATTAATTAATGGTAAAGACAAAAATTTACCTCCTGACTTCTAAGTACAAACTTTCTGAATGTGTCATGATTTTTTCCTGATATAAACCATATTACCAGAAATGTCACATCTGAAGAAATATAATTTTTTTAAACAACAAAAAAATATAAATGTGTGAAAATTTAAATAAACAATCTATCAAATAGTTAAATGAAACTCTACCTGTGATATGAAAAAAAGCCAGTATTTTTGTGTGTTCCTTTTTAATCTCATTGTTAATTATTGAACAAATACAATTATAACAACAAAGAGTTGATACTCTTCTCACTAACAACAATAAACACCAGAAAACAGTGGAATAATATCTTCAAAATTCTGAGATCCGAGAAACAAACCAAAGGAGAACCTAACTATCTAAATTTCATGTTCAACTAAACTACAATTCAAAAGTTTGTTTGAAATAAGTAATCTGTGGAAGATGATAGTAGGAAAAGACTAACAAAACCAAAAATATATGAAGATTTTACCATAGTACAATGTGTAGATGTTTAGTAACCCACAAATGTAAGTGTGTAAGGAAAAATCACAGCTTCAAGCCTATAAATAATAGAATCTATAAGAGAGTAGCAGATAGAAGCGAAGGGCATCTGACAAGTCCAAGAAGAGGAGAACCAACAAACTGCCAAGAAATGCATTTTAGAAAATTGTTTTGGGGTATTTAAAGGATCAACAGGGCATAAAAGTGGAAGGGAATTTTGTGCTCCTGTTCACGGATTCATGGCAAGTACTGAAAAAGCTGGAGAATATTGGCTCCCATAAATTCTTTAAACTAACAAACTAAAATATCCACCCTTGATAAAACCTCATGAACAGGAAAAACTGCTCAGAGTTGAAAGCAAAGAGATAAAGGAGCTATTGCACTAATAAGCCTGAAAAACTGTCCTCACATCTCTCTATCTTCGAATTTCAGGAAAACAATATCTCATAAAAATTAGAAATGAAAGTGTGCAAAGAAGATGTGCCCATAAACAGCTTAAAACTTAATCTAGTCCAAAAAAAGGGGGGGGGGGCATTAAGAAAAATAAATGAGAGTAAAGAATTAAGTATTATAAATTATGTGATAATAGCATTGTAGGTATGTAGCTATATTTTCAAATATAATACTTCTCTTTTAGAAATACTAAAATATTGTGGGTGATAAATATTGACTATATGTTAATAATTAATGAAGCTGAGTGATAACAAATATGGGTTCATTATATTCTTGTTTACTTTAATATATATTTGAAATTTTTCAAAATGACAAACAGATGTGTGTGAAATTTAGAGGAAAATTCAGATATTAAAAACACAATTAAAATAGAAAAAATGAATTTCGCTAAGGGTGCTAAAGTATTCAAAAGCTTTCTGAAAAAAAAAGGTATTATATTCATATAAACATTTGCTGAAATAAAAGTTGATATTATCAGGGGAGTGTGTAATTTCCTCAGTTTCATCTCATCACAACAAACATTTGAAGTGACAGATGTTAAAGCCCTCAGCGTGTCACAGCACTCGGACAGACCATGTCTCAGCTCTCAGACAGATCAGTGTTACAGCTCTGGGACAGATCGGTGCTACAGCTCTGTGTTACAACTCAGTTTTATTTAGAAAATAAAGGAAAATAAAACCTCGAGGCATGAGGGCATGCTAACCCAAAAGACATGAAGAGAAGAGAGAGACAGAGAGAGAGAGACCCTTGGCCCTTTGGCTCCGCTTTTTATGCTTTTTTTTTCTCCTCCCCCTGAGCCTGCTGCTGCTGCTGCTGCTATGTCACTTCAGTCGTGTCCGACTCTGTGAGACCCCATAGACGGCAGCCCACAAGGCTTCCCCGTCCCTGGGATTCTCCAGGCAAGAACACTGGAGTGGGTTGCCATTTCCTTCTCCAATGCATGAAAGGGAAAAGTGAAAGTGAAGTCGCTCAGTTGTGTTCAACCCTCAGTGACCTCATGGACTGCAGCCTACCAGGCTCCTCTGTCCATGGGATTTTCCAGGCAATAGCACTGGAGTGGAGTGCCATTGCCTTCCCCCTGAGCTTACCTTACGTAAATTGGGCTAGCCAGGAGTGCTGTTTGTTCTACCTGAGATCCTCAGACCTTCCTTTGTTCTATTTTTGCGGGCTTTTCCCTTCCTTATCTTTTAGCCACCGCCATTCTGGACTCTGTTTTCCTATTCTAACTACCTAACAATCCCCCCTCAAGAGATGGGAGGCCCAATTCTTTGGGAATAGGGGCGTCGAGGTCTTTCTGTCTACTTCCTGCTGAACTGGGATGGCGAGAGGCATTGGACCTCCCCATCTTGCTAGTCTCAGGCTTCAGAGTCCTTATAGCAGTGTTCATTTAAGGATGAGTGATATTTTCCATGTTGGCTGTAGTTTTATATATCTTTGTTGAACTGGCACTGCATGTTGTAGCTTGTTGACTTGGTGTCAAAGGTTTAGCCTCTATGGCCTGAAAATTGGAGACTACTGCATATCTGGCTCTTCTTTTTCCATCCAAGACAAAGCTACTTCTATCAGTGTACCAGATTTCCTCAGGATTGATCAGAAGATCTTCCAATAATCCCTCCCGGGATTTTGTGCAGTGGTCCAAGGTTTCTAGGCAAGAGTGAAAGGGGAGAGAGCCCTCGGTGGTAGGCAGAAGGGTGGTTGGGTTAAGCATCTCACAAGCGAATATAGTGAGGCCTGGCTTTTCCATCAGCACTACTTGATATCTGAGAATTCTTTTATCGGACATCCATAAATGGCCTCTCCCATTTAGGAGTTGCTTCACTTGGTGGCTGGTAAAAATAGTTAGTTTGCCCCCAAAAGAGAGTTTTAAAGCATCTTCTATCAGGGCTGAAATAGCTGCAAGGTTTTGAAGGCAGGGAGATATTTCTTCCCAATAAGGGAGGAGGACAGTCAGGGTCCACTAGAAACTGGTGGGAATATATTTGTCCATCCCAGCAACAAAGTACTCAGGTGAATCTTTTTGTAATTGTTTTTCCTGTAGCACCCAAAATGGTACAGGTTTGGGAAGAGAAGCCTCCAAAGTCAGAGGTCAGGACAGAGTAGGTACCCCCCATGTCAACTAAGAAATTCTCAGACCTACCTACCATATCCAGTTGCACCCTTCGCTCCAACCCCATGATGGTTATCTGTGACAGATGGGCTGGCTAGAGTGGGCCACTTCAGTCTTGTTGAACCATCGTGAGGGAAGGCTTGGTGCTTGACCTTGAGGCTCTTGGGCCCTGAGGGCAGAGTGCTACCCAGCGTCCCAGTTGGTGCCATTTATAGCAAGCCATTTTAGGAGACTTGTCATGGTTTGGACACTCTTTGGCCCAATGCCCCGCCTGTCTTAGCATTTGCCTCATGCCTTGTCCTTCAGGGACTTGGGATTTGCCATAGGGCTTCCCTGGAGGGTAGCCGGCATCTGAGCATGCCTTATCTTTTTCCTTTTCTCCCTCTCCTGAGCCTTGGCCTCCTTCTCCTGTTCTCTGTTATAAAAGGTATTGGTGGCTGTCTGGACCATCTCATCTAGAGGCAGCAGAGTCCTGCTATTGTAGCTCTTGTAACTTTATCCTGTTGTTTGATGCACATCGGGACAGGAATTTTGTCCTTTAAAATCACCTGTCCCTCATAAGAGTCTAAGTCCAGATTGGTAAACTTTTGGAGGGCCTCTTTTAGCCTTTCCAGAAAGAAAACGAGGTACTCGTTGGGCTCCTGATTTATTGCTGAGACTGGGCACAGTCCCACAAGTAATAGGCTTCCTTCTATTTCCATGGGTGGACTTCCTTAGGGGTAAGTCTTTCTGAAGTTTATCCTACACAGTACTGTTGCAACCTGAGAGCCAGGTATCCCCAGGTCAGGGTGCAGATCCCCAGGCAAGGAGAGGCATGACAGCCTCCTGGAGATAGAATCCCAGGGCAGGGCAAGGCGTGACGACCTCCTGGGACCCCTGGACTGGAGGATCCCCAAGCAGGTTGAGGTGTGACAACCTTTTGAGCACAAGATCCCTAGGCAGGTCAAGGCAGATTGAACTCCTGGCACCGCCAGACTGGAGTTGGACATCCCCAACGTCTCCGGAGTGATCAGTGCTGGGTAGGATTAAGGAGTTGTACTTTTAACTTATTGCCAGTTTGTTCACCTCAGATGGGAACAGATACCATGATGTAAAGCAATCCAAGCCTGTGCCCTGAGACTGGGAATCTGGTGAAACAGTCATCAGCCTTATCCTATTACTGCTCTAAGGGATTGTAAGTCACTGATTTCTTCCCATAGTCCTCCATAAGAGCAGGTTAAGGTGTCACCAATGGTAAACATTCCATTGTCAGAGAACCACTTTAGGTAATAACAGAAGTAGTGACAAAGGAGTGGGTTATCTGGCCCTTTTAGGTGCATTAAAGTATTTTAATAATGGGCTGGGTGGAGCAATGTTGCCTACAAGGGGTCAGGGTCCTGGTTGTAGGAGTTAGTAATTGGCTTAAGAACAAATTGGTAAGAGGCAACAGACCAGATATTCCATACAAGTGGAGTGGAGATTTGATCTGGGGGTATGTTTGTAACTTTAAGAGAAGTATGGTAAGGATTTGGGCCCAAATGGTCTATAGGGCTAACTCTGAAAGTGGCAAACATTATCCCTAGAAGTCCAATTGCCTTTTAAGGGATGCCAACTGATGGACTTCTAACAGGCATTGTGTTCCTGTCATCCACCCTAGCAGGTTCACTGAGAGATGCTGACGTTGCACATGTTGTAGGAAACATGGACGATGAAGACCTGAATATCTAGAGGGGCTGGATATTATACAGTATTTCTCTTCCAAGGGCCAACTATTTTCTGGTTGTCCCTCCAGAAGATTGTAGAGGAAACATTGTGGACCTGGATGGGGCTCAGGAAAAGGGGGTGAAACAGGAGGAAAGGGAGCAGAGCATAACTTTTGAAAGAATGACATAGGGCAAGGGCACAACATAAACCAATTAAAATCAGTTTGGTCCAAGATGACAAGTCAAATTCAAGTAAATCTTAATCTCCAATTTGTAAACTAAATGATACACCTAGAGGTGGCAGGACAGCTCCAAGGCACTGTCAATAGGTGGAGGAGTGGGTTGTGCCCCAATGGTTGGGGTGATCTTCCCACTCATTAGCACATGAATTCACCCAGTTTGCAAAAACTAGCCAGACCTCATTCCCTGGCCAAAGCCCTTGCCCTCTGCAATGGCCCACACCTTGCAGTGCGCTCTTCTCTCTGAATCCTAACTAATCTACCTCTTATCTGTCACTGTGTCTCTCACTGAATTTTGGTAATGAGACACTATTGCCTGAGCTTCAGTAGGTCCTGAAGCCAAGCATCATGGGGTTTTGCTCGGCTCAGGTACCAGGAGAGAGGAGCTGAAGGACAGCAGGAAAAAGCAGTGGGAAAAATGTGCCAAGGAATCTTCCTCATAGCCTGCCAGAAAATCTGCTAAATACCAGACCTGTGCTCACAGTTCTCATTGGCCTGATCCTTGGCACAAAGAAGATTAAGGACAGAAGAACCCCCACTGGCTTAGGTAACAGATACTGGGGTTCAGCAGATAGTGAAGCCTTTAGGACATACTGAGGAATAGCTTCTCCAGAGTCCCTCAATTGCACCCACTGCTGCTCGCCTTCTTGCGGGGGGTTCAAGGAAACAAGAAATGAGAGATTGTAAAGGAATTAAGATTTTGTTAAGAATATGTCCCTCCAGCCATAAGAGTGAGGACCTCCTACCTTAATCGGAGGTCTTCTGGAATCTGAGACTGAGCCACATGAACTTTCTGCTGAGTTCGTTTCTCACTGTCCCAGTTTCCAGCACACTGGGCTTCTTGTCACTTCCCCTGCACTGGATTTTCTTCATGTTCCACTTCTACGGCAGGAGGTTTTGCTGAGTTGGGCTCCTGCTGTGCTTGATCTCCTTGTGGGGGCCATACCGAGGTTGTTTCAGCCAGGTTATATTGGACTCACAGCACCATAGTTGTCAGGGGAGTGTGAAAGTTCCTCGGTTCTCTCTTGTCACAACAAAATTTGAAGTGATGGACATTAAAGCCCTCAGCATGTCACACCTCTCAGACAGATCATGCCTCAGCTCTAGGACAGATCAGTGTTACAGCTCCATGTTACAGTTCAGTTTTATTTAGAAAATAGAAAATAAAGGAAAATACATCCTCAAGGTGTGAAGGCATGCCAACCCAAAAGGCATGAAGACAAGAGAGAGACACAGAGAGAAAGAGAGAGAGTGAGCAAGAGTGAGATATGCCCCTGGCCTTTTGGTTCCTTTATATATATATATATATATATATATATATATATATTTTTTTTTTTTTTTTCCTCCTCCTCTTGAGCCTACCCTGTGTATATTGGTCTAGCCAGGAGTGCTGTTTGTTCTACCTGAGATCCTCGCTTAGGTCCTCGGCCCTTCCTTTGTTCTATTTTTGCGGGCTTTTCCCTTCCTTGTCTTTTAGCCACCACCATTCTGGACTCCTTTTTCCTATTCTAACTATCTAACAATACAAAGTTCCTTAAATAGGAAAAAAATGATAGTGGATGAAGACAAAAAGAAAAAAAAAGAAAAAGGAAGTGAGAATTAAGAATAAATTAAATTTAACATCATTTCTATTTACCAATATGGAAAAAGTCATAATATTTTTCAAATATAATATATTTTTACCTATGCTTTATTCAGGTGAAAGTGCTTGGCTTAATATATCATTTAAAGTCCTGTATGATCAGGCTTGTTAAGTTATAGGTAACTGTGTTAAGATTATTGCTAGAGATGTTTTCTAAGCATCTTTTCAGAAGTGTATGAGTCAGTAGGCCCACAGCAAAGAACAGGAGAAAAGAAGCAAAACATCAAGGCTGTCACTATCAAACTTCTGAGTTGGTGTAGCACCTGGAAGTCATGGTATTTTCTGTAAAAACAACAACAAAACCAATGTATTAACACAATAACTTTGCATGTATATTAAGTGGCTCCAGTCCTGTCTGACTCTATGTAACCCTATGCATTGTAGCCCTCCAGGCTCCTCTGTCCATGGGATTCTCTAGGCAAGAATACTGGAGAGGGTTGCCATGCCCTCCTTCAGGGGATCTTCCCCACCCAGAGACTGAACTCAGGTCTCTTATGTCTCCTGCATTGGCAGACGGGTTCTTTACCACTAGTGCCACCAGGGAAGCCTTAACTTTGAATAGCGTTGTACATTAATCACTAGCGATTTGAGTTGTCTAAATTATGAATTGTGGTATCAGATTGCCAATTTGAGTGTTAGCTCATGAATTTTGTGCCACATAATAAAAGTCAAATACTTATAAACCTCAGCTTTCTCTCTCTTAAAATGAACGTTGACTAAAAAATATAGTCACAAAGTGAAAGTAATTTATTTGGTGGGAAGATATAGGAACTCAGACAGAGCCCAGGAGATAGGGTCTCAGTAGCTCTGAGAAAACTGCTCCAAAGAGGCAGGAGAGTCAGGATATATAAAAGTCTGTAACAAAGGGAGGAGGCAGTCTGAACATCAAAGATCAGGTATCAAGTTAAGGAATTTAGCATTCTTTGTATGGGAAGATGCAAGCCTTTGGGCTTACCCAATTCACTCCTTTCTTATGCACCTCAGCTATCTGGGGCCAATCTTGTTTCCTGGTTCATCTTGCATCTTACATTCCCCCAGCTCCTCAGCAATCACTGTGGGTGGTGGCAGCATCTGCTGGATCACAGTTTTGGGAGATGTCGTTCACATTTGGAAACCAGAAATCCCTGATGGCGGTGGCATTTCTTGTTTATTAATATGGCAGGAGATATTTTCATTTCACGTGAAGGTAAGAATAGAACCAACCTCAAGGAAGAGGTCATAATGTATACAAAAGATTTAATACACTGTCTGAATATTCAAGAATGCAAAATCTTAATTATGGTCATTAATTAGATGTCTCAACACCAGTTTCCAATACAGAAGAAACATATATACAGACTGATGAAAAACAAAGAATAAAAACCCTCAAATATAGTTAAATTCTATCTAATAATTTTATTATCTCTGGATTATAGAAATGCCATGTTTTATTTTAGTGGAAAATCATTTTCAGATAAGCAAGGGTGATTTGTATATAAACATATATACTTTCATTTATCAATGGCTCCATTATGGTGGCTTTGCATTCATAATGGTAAACAAGATTTGTCCACATTAATATAAACTGCAGAGAAAACCAAGAGCTAAGGCAGATAAAAATTGGATCTGTGTGTGTGTGTGTGTGTGTGTTTAGTCATGTATGACTCTTTGTGACGCTATGGATTGTAGCCCACTAAGCTCCTTTGTCCATGGCATTTCCCAGGCAAGAGTACTGTAGTGGGTAGCATTCCCTCATCCAGGGGATCCTCCTGACCCAGGGATTGAACCCACATCTCCTATATCTCCTGCATTATAGGCAGATTCTTTACTGCTGAGCCACTGGGGAAGCCCCCAAATTGGATAGTTCTTCAGTATTTTAAATATTTTTTTTTAGTGTAAAATATGTTTGTGGACTCTTGGGTAATAGGATTTTATTTTCATTACTCATGAACTCAAATATCACATCAATAAACAACATTTTACACTAAGTGCATTGTATTAATTATAAGAGCAGCTATACAGGTTTCGAAATAATATCAATGCACCATTGGTGAATTGGCATTAATTGAGACAGTATTTGATACAAAGGGGAATTCATAGATTCCTCTCAGAGGGGATGCAGAATGACACTAAATAGCACTATAGTTTAAAATGGAGATATTTTGATGGCTTCCCTGGTGGCTCAGAGGTTAAAGTGCCTGCCTGGAATGCAGGAGACCCGGGTTCCATCCCTGGGTCGGGAAGATCCCCTGGAGAAGGAAATGGCAACCCACTCCAGTACTCTTGCCTAGAGAATTCCATGGAGGGAGGAGCCTGCTAGGCTACAGTCCATGGGATCACAAAGAGTCGGACATGACTGAGCGACTTCACTTTCACTTTTTAGAAACTGAGGCTATTCCTTTTCTTTATAACTTAACTGATCTCCAAAAAAGCACTAGTGAACATCCACTCTCATTTATTCTTTCTCTTAGGAAAAAATACGAACTAACATTTTAGTGCTTTTATGAGAAATAAACTCATTTTAAGATTACTTAATTACTCATTTTAAAATGTATTATAGCAAAAGTTAATCAATCAGGAATTAATTTAGTGTTCTTTTTGTGGCAGAAGAATTATTGCATCATTGCTTCTGACTAACACCTTTTTCATCTTAATACAGGCTCTGAATTGTTTTGATAACCTTCTCTGTCATTTATTATGTCAGTGGCAATGTCATCTATTCCAGAGGTTGTTTTCCTGACCCTTCAATTCATTTTTGACTCACTTTCCTTTTAATAAATAGAAAATTTTCTAGAAAACATTAATGGTTTCATTTCACTTAGAAATTGATTATTCATTTAGAAATTTTGTTATTTCATTTATTTATTTATTTTTGCTTCATCCTCATGTTTTCAGCAATATTCAGGACCAATATAGGTCATTTCTGCCACAAATCATCAGCCATTGTAGCCTGCCAGATTCCCCTCTCCACAGAATTCTCCAGGCAAAAAAGTTGGAGTGGGCAACGATTCCCTTCTCCAGGGGGCCTTCCAGACCCAGGGACTGAACCTGGGTCTTCTGCATTGCAGGCAGGAGACTGAACCACCAGAGAAGCCCTTCATTCACAGGTCACTTCTGCCATAAATCGTCACCCTACCCTAATGTCTAGTCATTATAGTCAACGATTTTTTTTTTACTTCTTCAAAAATTCTAAATCCTTTTGTTATGCCCAAGTCGCAAAATCTCTCAATGACCACCAGGGAGCCTATATCCAATGCAAAAGCAAGAAAGGTTTTATTACCAAGCTCGAGCTGGGGCTCCCACCGATACCGACGCAGTGGCTATAGGGAAGAGCCCCAGGTTTTGGATTACATTGCTTATATAGGGAGTATACATGGGAAAAAAAGGATTTCTAGGTAGGGGAACGTCTGATTGGTCACTTTCTTTTGAAGGGTTATGTGTTGGTTCTTGATTGGTCCCTATTGTCTAGGTAGACCACAAGTTCCTGAGCATTAAGTCAGGAGATTTTGGTCTGGGGTCCGATTGGCTCGTGGGCGGTGGGGTGAGGTCAGGGGATTTCCAAAGGCTCTTGGATTTCAAAGGCTCTTTTCCCAGACCCTTACAAAATGGACTTTTTCTGTTAACAAAATGGAGTAGCTTAGATTCTTCACTATACTTAAAATATCACATTTCATGTCTTATTTTCTTGAGTTTTAGAGTTCATTGTTGCCCTTTTATCCTTTAATCATGTGGTTTCTTTACAAACATAAAAAATATATTTTTATTTACCCAGATAATAGATTGTCAAACTACAAATTGACATTTGCCATCTATCTCTACAAGGATTAATTTATGTGCTGCTGCACTGCTAATTTTCAACACACCCAGAAAAGAATTTAGGTTTCTCATGACTCACAGAACGCTTCATGAGACTAGCAAAAACTTGGAAAAATATGTGCTTGAGTGCATGTACTCTCACTTCACCATAATCACATAAATACTACCTTCCCCTCTACCTCTTTGGAGCAGTTTCTCAGCACTATCTAGGATGTCTTCCAAATTACAGTCCTCATTTTGTCCCCACAAAACTTAACTTGCAACTCACACACTGTTCATTTTTTAAGCCAACAAGGTATTTTACTTCTTGAATATATTTTTATGTTAGAATATTTTTATTATGTGTCTCTTTAAAATTAGTGTATACTATTGCTACATATTTTACAGTGAGATAAGAATCTATTTCACCTGAATGATAATATGGGTGGATGGAGGATCCTACTGTGTTCACATCCAGTGTTTTTTACATAACAGAAGTCCAAGGCCAGTAAACCATATATGTTCCTTCTGCCTGGAAATGTATAGTAATATTTTTCATTTTCTTATTAAGAGCTCAGCAATTTTACCAGAATTTGTCCTTTCTGTGTGTTTCTCATTAATTTACCTTGAATAATAGTGACACCTTTCAATTTGTAGACTCAGATCTTTTCAACTAAGGGGAAATAGTTTTCTAAAAATTATTTAATTATACCTCTCCCACATCTGTTCCATTTTCTCTTTTCACATCTGTCTTTCAAAGTTTTAAAATAGATTGTTTCCTGAATGTTTACTTAACCTTAATGTTTTGCTTTGTGCTTTGAGATTTTCTTGCCCTTAATTTTCCAGAGCATTAATCCAAGGCTCAGAAAGACCTACCAATCATTTATTTAATCTACACTTACTTAATCTTGGAGAAGGCAATGGCAACCCATTCCAGTTCTCTTGCTTGGAAAATCCCATGGACAGAGGAGCCTGGTAGGCTGCAATCCATGGGTACACGACTGAGAGACTTCACTTTCACTTTTTACTTTCATGCATTGGAGAAGGAAATGGCAATGCTCTCCAGTGTTCTTGCCTGGAGAATCCCAGGGATGGTGGAGCCTGGTGGGCTGCCGTCTATGGGGTCGCACAGAGTCAGACATGACTGAAGCGACTTCGCAGCAACAGCAGCAGTACTTAATCTGCATAATTTTTAGTTTAATAATTATATATTTAAGCTCCAGGGAATATTGTTTTTGTTGTAGATGGATTTCTTTGTATGGGTGTGTGCTTGAGTAATGTATGGCATCTATTTACCCTGCCTTCAACAGTTGTATTTCATTTGACCTGTATTCTCTTTATAATACAACCCTCTATAGTAGCTGGAGCCCTCAGAGAGGTTATTATCATTCTTTGTGAGCTCACTGTGTGGTCTGCAGTCCAATTGCTTGAGTATTTGCCATGCTGAACTCCTAGGGTAGATGGGTTAGATGCATCTATGCATCTTACCATATCCAGTACTCCCTGGAAGAATATAGAAAATGCCTATCTGCTCGTTGGTCTCCCTCACTATTTCCACTTCAAAGGTAGAGAAGATTGGGCTCATTAGCTTAATTTTTTTCTGAACTTTAAAATTCTGGAAAAATTACTGCATCCTTTGACATTGATGTTGAAGATCCTCTCAGTCCCCTGATGAGAGTGCCAAGTTGCCCCCTGGGATCTTTCACCAGTCTCCTGTCCTGACTGGTTTAGCTCATTTTCATCTGTGTCAGCCACATGGGGAAGGGAATAACATTTCCCAGACACATATTATCTAGAAATATATTGTTATCTCTATCTCTAGATGAGGAACCTGAGACTAAGAATCTTTAAATAACTCCAAGTTAGGCACCTGATAACTTCTATGTCCTGCCTCTTTGTTCACTGACACATGGTCCCATACCTCGTATGTATGAAATAGCCTAACAAAAATCTGACATAGTAAATACTCAAAAAAATTATCTTCCCCATGTACTTCTATAATATAAAAATCTGTGTTAAATTTGTTCCTTTAGTTATTGGTTTATTTAATTTGATTGATGCATGTGAAAATTATTTTCAACAGAAGAAACTAGAGCAATTTAAGCTTGCATTGACTGTCAAAAAACAATTCAGATTCTTACAGTGATAAGAATTAAGTTATTTGCAAATGCTTATATGTAAATCTGTCTTTGGCACTACATACACTCAAATAAGTGCATCTTTTTTTTAAAAATAAAAAAGCGTTCTCCCTCCCTTGATCATCATAAGTTTAGCATCCAATAATGAGGTTTAAAGGAACTTTTGCTAAAATCTCAGAAGCATGGAATTTGACACTTATTTTTAGTAATAAAATTGTGTTATATACTGACACATGTAAGGACATTCTTCTAGTTTCCTTTGAATATATAGGTCAGAACTAAATTTCTGATCTTTTCCTTGCAAACCAATAGAAACTTATGTTTCATTAGTGCTCCTTTTTCTTCTTCTCATATGAATTTTGATATATATAGCTTTTGATATACTATTGATCTCCCTATAATTACATAAGACTCACTTAAATAAATTTTGGAAAGAAGTAGGCAGATGCTAGTTTGCTGGTTTGCTAGATAAGAAGTAAGAAAAATAAATATGATGAGGCACAATTGAGAGAGGACAAGAAAGACTTTCATCTCTCTTTTTAACAAGTTAGTGAAAAATTATTGTACTTTAAAGAAACCTAGCTGAATCTGTTTTAATTTTTATTCGTTTTGGGAGCATGAGCATGAAAATTAGGGCTGAGAGGGGAAAAGATAGTCTTCCTGACACACAGTAATTAGTAGTTCAGGAACATTTGAGTATCTACCAGTACCTTCCAGCTTTTATTTGGATGATGAAGATGGAAAGAAGTGTCAGGCAAGTTTATGCTCCTAAGTTCTGTCTCATTACAGAGAAGATCTGGAGTGATGGGCATAAAGCCCCGGGCACATCACAGCTCTTGGGTCTTGGACAGACCATGTTATAGCTCTCAGGTCTCAAACAGACCGTGTTTTATGGCTCATAGACAAATCAGTGTTACATCTCCATGTTACATCTCTATTTTATTTAGAAAATAGCAGAAAAATCCATCCTCAAGGTGTGAGGGGATACCAACCCAAAGATGTGAAGAGAATAGAGTTGGGGAGCATGCCAGCATGTGTGGGAGAGAGAGAGAGAGATCCCTGGCCCTTTGGCTCCTCTTTTTATATGGCTTTTCCTCTCCCATGGGCCTGCCCTATCTAAACTGTGCTAGCCAAGAGTGCTGTTGGTTCTACCTGAGGTCCTCACTCTGGTCCTTGGACTTTAATTGTTCTATTTTTGTGGGCTTTTCCCTTCCTTATTTTTTAGCCACCTCCATTCTGCACTCCTGTTTCCTATTCTAACTACCTAATAGAAGGACAGAAAAACAACCACTTGACCTCCAGGAAAGGAAAAAAAAAATCATCCTTGTAGTAAAAAGCATATTTTTATTTTTTTCTAGTTTTCCCATTTCTCTCATATTCTCTCTAGTTATTAATGTGAAATAGCTCAACTGGAATTCCATCACCTCCACTAGCTTTGTTCATAGTGATGCTTTCTAAGGCCCACTTGACTCACATTCCAGGATGTCTGGCTCTAGGTGAGTGATCACACCATCATGATTATCTGGGTCGTGAAGATCTTTTCTGTACAGTTCTTCTGTGTATTCTTGCCACTTCTTCTTAATATCTTCTGCTTCTGTTAGGTCCAGACCATTTCTGTCCTTTATCGAGCCCATCTTTGCATGAAATATTCCCTTGGTGTCTCTAATTTTCTTGAAGAGATCTCTAGTCTTTCCCATTCTGTTGTTTTCCTCTATTTCTTTGCATTGATCGCTGAGGAAGGCTTTCTTTTCTTGCAATTCTTTGGAACTCTTCATTCAGATGCTTATATCTTTCCTTTTCTCCTTTGCTTTTCGCAACTCTTCTTTTCACAGCTATTTGTAAGGCCTTCCCAGACAGCCATTTGCTTTTTTGCATTTCTTTTCCATGGGGATGGTCTTGATCCCTGTCTCCTGTAAAATGTCACGAATATCCATCCATAGTTTATCAGGCACTCTATCTATCAGATCTAGGCCCTTAAATCTATTCATGCCAACAAATTTGGAAAACTCAGCAGTTTTCCACAGGACAGGAAAAGGTCAGTTTTCATTCCAATCCCAAAGAAAGGCAATGCCAAAGAATACTCAAACTACCACACAATTGCACTCATCTCACATGTTAGTAAAGTAATGCTGAAAATTCTGCAAGCCAGGCTTCAGCAATATGTGAACCATGAACTTCCAGATGTTCCAGCTGGTTTTAGAAAAGGCAGAGGAACCAGAGATCAAATGTCAACAACTGCTGGATCATGGAAAAAGCGAGAGTTCCAGAAAAACATCTATTTCTGCTTTCTTGACTATGCCAAAGCCTTTGACTGTGTGGATCACAATAAACTGTGGAAAAATTTGAAAGAGATGGGAATACCAGACCACCTGACCTGCCTCTTGAGAAACCTATATGGAGGTCAGGAAGCAACAGTTAGAACTGGACATGAAACAACAGACTGGTTCCACATGGGACAAGGAGTGCATCAAGACTGTATATTGTCACCCTGCTTATTTAAATTATATGCAGAATACATCATGAGAAATGTTGGATTGGAAGAAGCACAAGGTGGAATCAAGATTGCTGGGAGAAATATCAATAACCTCAGATATGCAGATGACACCACCCTTATGGCAGAAAGTGAAGAGGAGCTAGAAAGCCTCTTGATGAAAGTGAAAGTGGAGAGTGAAAAAGTTGGCTTAAAGCTCAACATTCAGAAAACGAAGATCATGGCATCTGGTCCTATAAACTTCATGGGAAATAGATGTGTAAACAGTGGAAACAGTGTCAAATTTTATTTTGGGGGGGCTCCAAAATCACTGCAGATGGTGACTACAGCCATGAAATTATAAGACGCTTACTCCTTGGAAGAAAAGTTGTGACCAACCTAGATAGCATATTGAAAAGCAGAGACATTACTTTGCCAACAAAGGTCCATCTAGTCAAGGCTATGGATTTTCTAGCGGTCATTTATGGATGTGAGAGTTGGACTGTGAAGAAAGCTGAGTGCCGAAGAATTGATGCTTTTGAATTGTGGTGTTGGAGAAGACTCTTGAGAGTCCCTTGGACTGCAAGGACATCCAACCAGTCCATTCTGAAGGAGATCAGCCTTGGGATTTCTTTGGAAAGAATGATGCTAAATCTGAAACTCCAGTACTCTGGCCACCTCATGAGAAGAGTTGACTCATTGGAAAAGACCCTGATGCTGGGAGAGATTGGAGGCAGGAGGAGAAGGGGATGACCGAGTATGAGATGGCTGAATGGCATCACTGACTCGATGGATGTGAGTTTGAGTGAACTCCAAGAGGTGGTGATGGACAGGGAGGCCTGGCATGCTGTGATTCATGGGGCTGCAAAGAGTCAGACACGACTGAGCAACTGAACTAAACTGAACTGATTAATGTGAAAATCAGATATTGGTCTTTTTTTCTTTGAAAATATTAAAATAAAAATGTATACAGTTCTTATTTTTAAAATATTCAAATAGGAAGATTAAGTTTCACAAACTTCAAATAACTTGCAACATAATTAAATATTAAAATTATCTCTTGTAGAATTTTGATAACATAGCATAGGAAAAATTTCCTTTAAATATATTAACAGAGTTAACCTTGATTATGAAACTTTATTTTTCAACCAGTTCCAGCAGTTTCTTGTCTTTATATGTTATATACTATTTTTAGTTTGTTTACTTCTTACTTCTTTTTATAATTGTGGTTATATGCAATCGTTCAATTAAAAATAAATTTATTGCCTTATAAATATGCAAGTGCACTCTAATCACCAGATTAAAAAAAAAAACAACCATCAATTCACACTCATAAATCCTGAGTGCAACCTTCTAAGATTTAGAAAGTTCAAAATAATCCTTCCAAATGTAAACTCTGGTTGAAAATTTTTCTTTTTTTTTTTAAAGGGAGCTAAATTTTCAATTCTCTGTATAAAAAATAAAATCAAAGAATCAACAAACTAAGATAATTTAGCAAGTTTACTAAAAGAAATGATCTACAAATAATTAACCCTAAAGTGGCAGGTTTTACTAATATGTGAACCACTAAATAACCATGTGTACTATTTATTGGCTATTGGCTATTGTACTATTTATTTATGTGTACTATTTATTTCTCTATCATCATTATATTACATTAGGAAACTTAGAAATCATAGCTGTGAAAAAAACATATTTTTTTTTAAATACACATGGGTTAAATACATACTCAACAGGTTAGAAAAATATTAGCAAATCACTTAAATAAAATAATTTCAAAGATGGAGGATTTCATTTACTCTTCTCTACTTTTATAGATGGGCCAATTTACAATTCTCCTCCTCTTCTTAACCCTTCTGCTAAAGTTTACCTTCATAACTCAACATTTCCATAAACATCAGACAAACTGGCTCCCAAACATATCCTCTTATTAAACTATCACATGGCTATACAGGTTACATTTTTTCAGTACCAGTATTGTTTTAGGTTCATGTAGAAATATGTAGCAAAACTATAAAATGACTAAAAAAATAATAATTTTCAATTTTTTAACACTAAAAATTTCAATGATATTACTAAGTCAGACTGCTTTGGATAAAAATAAAATAGTTGTTACAAATTTTGCAGATAAAGTTTAGCCTGATGAGTTAGAAAAATCAATATAAAACTACCCCAATGTGGTATTTTTTTTTAGTATTTGATATCAAAAATGTTATTTACACTGCTAAAAGATCATGTTTTACAACCATTATCCTTTTTAACTAAAAATAGCCATATTAATTTTTGTTTAAGTGGCTGGTCATGAACACATATCATGAAGTAGTTAACAACTTATGATCAAAAAGAGTAAAGCCTGGAATGCTAATTAAATATCTTAATTAAAATATGGAAGACAGTATATAAATAAGGTGACTAAAATATAAAGCATTATGATATGGAATTTAGATATCACCTTGCTAAAGAACAGATAATGTATATGTTTGTAGTGGAGGATTTTTTAAAAAAAACTTCTTGGTCAATGATTTTGTGAAGATGAATTCTCAATAACATGAGACCTGGAGGATAATATAAATTAAAAATATTAATGTAATTAAACAATATTCAATTAATGAACATCTATTTTGTATGCAGAATTCTGCATTAGGAACTGTAAGACATAAAAAGAAATTAAAAATGAGCTTCTAGTATCTCATATTTTATCACTTCTTCCCTTACACAGGAAAATTAATTTGCTGGTGAATCATGCATATGAGGTGAACAATATAAGAGAAGGTAGAGCAGCTAAAAAATAAAAGAAAGAAAGAAAGAAAAGAAAGAAGCAGTTTCCCAGAGTAACCATGTGGAACAAAGCCAAGCACCAACCAGGACTGTCACCATAGGTTTGTTATGTAAGTGAATAAATATTTATTTTTGCTAAGCCACTCAATTTTGGAACATTTCTTAATTCTGTTTTTCCTTCACTTTAGCTAATATAATAATTTGCACACACTTGAAAGAAAACAAATATTACAGACTTAGTATTTTACTAACGTCATACATTCATATAAATGCTCATGAAGTAATCTCATAGAAGATGGTATGTAGCTACAGCAAAAACCAATTTTAATTTGCAGAGGAAAGGTTATACGTTCAGCCTCAGTTAGCAAGTAAATGAACTTGGCTTAAATAAAAATAAATTCTTGCTTTACATTCTAGCATATAGATTGTAAGGATAATTTTCTGATAAGGATAATCAGACAACTGATTCTTTTGTTATAGATTCAATTATAGATGTTTAAACAACAAAAAACTATCTAAATTGGATAAATTTTCTTTTTTAATATCCATATTAACTTATATATTGCAATAAAACCATGTTTATTTGTATCTGTGCTTCTGCTTGTATTAAGCTGCTCCAGTTGTGTCCACCTACTTGCGACTCCATGGACTGTAGCCCACCAAGTGCCTCTGTGCATGGGATTCTCCAGGCAAGAATACTGGAGTAGGTTGCTGTGCTGTCCTCCAGGACATCTTCCCAATCCAAGGTCTGAACATGCATCTCTTATGGTTCCTGTATTGGTAGGCAGGTTCTTTCTCAGCAGCGACACTAGATGCTGAATATGTTTCCATCTTCTGTCTGACATCATGATGCAGAACATCCTTTGAATAGAAAGGTGTGATTAATGACCCACCAAAAGATATTCTTATCTTAATTTCTGGAGCCTGTGAATGCCACCTTTTATGACCAAAAAAAAAAAAAAAAAAGTACTTTGCATTGTGATTAAATATAAGGTTTGACATGGGGTATTATTCTGAATTATCTGGATGGGTCCTAAAATGCAATCATAGGTATCCTAACAAAAGGAAAAAAAAAAAAAAAATGGGATTTTGGCACACAGAAGGAGGAAGAGAAAGCAAGGGGATCAGACGAGCAAAGATGGGAGTTATGCGTCCACAGGCCAAGAAATGCTGGCAGCCACCAAAAGCAGAAAGAGGCAAGGAACTGGTTCTACCTAGGCCACTAGGAGCCTCCCTGGTGGCTCAGATGGTAAAGAATCTGGTTGTAATGCATGAAACCCAGGTTTTGATTCCTGGGTGGGGAAGATCCCCTGCAGGAGAAAATGGTTATCCACTTCAGTATTCTTCCCTGGGAAATCCCACGGACAGAGGTGGGCTACATACAGTCCATGGGGTTGCAAAGAGTTAGACATGACAATAACTAACACTAACTAAGGGCCTCTAGAGATAGTGTGACCCTACTGACACCATGATCTCAGCACAATGAAGCTGATTTTAAACTTCTTGCCTCCAGAACTTAAGGTGATATTACATATTCAATATTATATATAATACATGCAACTATTTATATTGTTATAAATTTAATATGACTGATGTAAAATACTAACAGCAATTGTAAATTTAGAAACAAAATGCCAAAAATATAGATTCCCTAAAATTAATTTTATAGGTTACAATGTATGTGACTGTCCATAATTTTCCAGTCTTGGAATTATTCTTCATATTAGGAACTCTAAATAAGTATTTTCTTAATTTTGGCACACCTAAAACAGGGGAATTGTAAGATACTGAAATTTTCAGAGCATTTTTTTCATTAGCATGCAAGAGAAGCTGCTACCCGAGGAATTTAAGGGCTCAGAATTCATTGGTCCATTATAATAAATAAAGTGTTTAATACATTTTATGATAGTTAAAGGGTATGCTTTGAATATGGCACCTGCTTACCCAAATTTATCATATATTGATGAAAGAATTGACTGGATTCTTCTCCCAGGCCAGCAAATTCACTTTCTTAATCCCCCTTGGGCATGGATGCTAAATGTGCTCATTAGTGAATTATATTTGAGTTGAGTGTTTCAGCCCAGTATTTATTTATTGGATAAGTTTGTAAACAAAATATCCTACTCTGCACAAACTCCCTTTTATGGTTTTTATATAAAAATTAATATGCAAGGCATTATGCAACTGTGTTTCCTTCCTTGGAGAAGGAAATGCAAAGGTATTTCCTTCTTTTAAGAAGGAAATGGCAACCCATTCCAGTATTCTTGCCTGGAAAATCCTATGGGTGGAGGAGCCTGGTAGGCTACAGTCCATGGGTTCAGAGAGTCAGACGCACCTGAGCAACTTCACTTTACTTTACATTATGCAAAAGTATAAAGAGATAAAATAATTTAAAAGTCAACATCATGAGAAAGATTTTATAATCCCTTGGACAGGATAAAATAATCACACAAATGATGCTTATTTAAAGTAACATTGGATAAGTATGTGTGAAGTATATCCAGATTGCTGGGAAGAGGAGAATGAGAGGTATGGATACATGAAAAGTTGGAACAATTTTAAGTGACTACAGCTAGATAGGATGTGGGCAAATTGTAGACAAGATAAAGAGAAGCCCCACTCAGAAAAAGACCTGAAGTACCTGGATTATGAAAAAAAAAAAAAAAGTTTCCAAAAGCAGAAAGAACACATTATGTTAAGAAAAACAAAATTGCTGCGGAAACAATACTCTGATATAACAAAATTTACCTGTAAAACTAGAAGCCAGAAGCTGAAGAACAAATGAAAGCAAAGATACAAACCTTATTTTAGGTCAATGGTTTTTAAACCCACATGCACATTACAGTCATCTCAGAATTTTAAATGAGTCCAATTCTAGAGCAAAAACATTAGAATCTTTGTAAGTAGATACTCTACAATATTATTTAAAATCTCTATGAGTGATTCTAACATGCAACCAGGTTTTGAAACAACTTCTCAGAGACTATTTGAGAAAAAGCACTGTGAACCCATTATTCCACACCCAGCCAAGATAAATTTCATGTGAAAGGATTCTAACTAAACAATACTTTATGAGCTATTTCTTATCCCAAGGAGAGCCTAAGTGGAAAGGAAGCTGGTAAGCACTGAGGCTTGCCTAGAAAATGTTAAACAACTGTAATTGACATATTACTACTCTATTTTTTGTGAAGAATATTGAGTCAAGTGATGATCATGCATGAATATTCTGACAAGAAAGATTCTTACATCTTAATTTAGCTCTGAGATTGCCTGTCCCATAATCAAATCTCAATACACTCGGTTAGAACAAGAACTTTAAGGATTATTTCCCAGACTCAGCCTCACTTAAGCTCAGTGTTTTGTATCATGAAATTAGCAAATAAATGGGTCAATTCTTTCTTTCCTTCCCTTTGTCATTGTTTCCTGCAGTGTGTCAACAAAAATTAATATCAAAAAAATGAAGTCAATCCATGAAAGAAGTGGAGAACTTTATTCAAACTGAATTTGCAGATTATAATCTGGAAATGGCATTTCAAAAAGCTCTGGGAACTGTTCTACCTATTAGAAACAAATGAACATTTATTTAAGGTTTTTGAGACAGAAGGCTCTACATCAATTGACATATTGTTAACAGTTTACACAATCCAGATCTAAGTGTTATTTGGCCCCTTGAAAGATCAAGAAAGCATGTTACCTTTTAAAGAGCTGTCTTGATAATGCCAGGAGAATGTTGCTCTCTTGGTGGAGCAGGTATTTCTGCTAGTGCAGGAGGTTTGGTTGATGGTTAGGCAGATACACAGTGCACAGCAGTAAGGAGAGGGGAGGCCCAAGTGTATAGGAATTTTTATGTGTAAATTTTTCTTGTCTTGATAAAAGACAAAGTTTATTTCACAAGTGAAATACTTTGAACTTTTCTCTCACCTGTGTTACCTACTTAAGCCATTCTAGTGCTTATTGCTGCAGCTGCTGCTGCTAAGCTGCTTCAGTCGTGTCCGACCCTGTGCGACAACAAAGATGGCAGCCCAGCAGGCTCCGCCATCCCTGGGATTCTCCAGGCAAGAACACTGGAGTGGGTTGTCATTTCCTTCTCCAGTGCATGAAAGAGAAAAGTGAAAGAAGTCGCTCAGTCATATCCGACTCTTAGCGACCCCATGGACTGCAGCCTACCAGGCTCCGCTGTCCATGGGATTTTCCAGGCAAGTGTACTGGAGTGGGGTGCCATTGCCTTCTCCAAGTGCTTATTGAGTGATCCCATTTTGTCAATTCACCTTACAAATATTCCTATCCAAAGTCGTTTTGAATATCTTCAAACCTATTTTCCTTATTAAGTAGCTTATAGTAAAGCTCCACTGAATTACAAAAAGTAACAAGCAACTCTGATGCAAGACACTCGTCCCTCCCTTCTTCCCTTCCTCCTTTCCTCCCTCTTTCCTTCTTTACCACCCTCTCTCTCTGCCTTCTTCCTTCTTTCATTCTTTCTTTCTTACTTTTTTTCTTCCTCCTTTTTCTCTTTTTTCTTCTACTCCTTCTTTTCTCCTCAACCCTCCTTCTCTGTCTCCTATCTCATAATTGCCTACCTTCTTGGCAAGATTTGTAAAACTATACTTTGAAATACTGATTAACTTTTTTGATATAGAAAATGGAGAAATAAGGTTGTTGTATACTTGAGGAAATACAGATACAAAGCTATTCTAACATTGGAAGTTTCCTATTGTAGAGAACAATCTCCTACATTATATGATTAAATCATTTTGCAAAGACTCTACACTGCTGGCAACTGTAGCATAAGAAGACAGTTCTAGTACGTGAACATGTGACAGAGGACATGCCAAAATGGCAACATTTTGTTACCCATATTTGAAAATCAACGAGATAAAATTTAGTGGTATTGAAGGGCCCTTTTAATATCTACAGCAAAATATTTACTGTATAGCTAGCTTTAAATCATGAGCATTGGCATTTTGACCTGGGGCTGTTAATTCACTAATTAATAAAACAGGAACTCTTTCTTTCTGAAGATAATATTTATATCAATCTCAACAAGTACAAAACAAAACTGAACTTTTCTCAAACAAGCATACTACATTTTATGTATTGTTTTAATTTTCTCCCTAAGAATCTAAGCTAAAACATTTTTTTTGCTTTTGCTTTACTTGTTTAATTAGATAAGGAACATAAAAGAGAGTCATTATAGTTTTCTTTCATAATAAATTTCATCCAGAGAAAGGCACTACCTAAAGTAAAAGAAAAAAATAATATCATTTTTTTTTCCACAAACGATGGGTATGGTATGCTTACACCTTGGAAGAAAAGTTATGACCAATCTAGATAGCATATTGCAAAGCAGAGACATTATTTTACCAACAAAGTTCCATCTAGTCAAGGCTATGGTTTTTCCAGTAGTCATGTATGGATGTGAGAGTTGGACTGTGAAGAAGGCTGAGCGCCAAAGAATTGATGCTTTTGAATTGTGTTAGAGAAGACTCTTGAGAGTCCCTTGGACTGCAAGGACATCCAACCAGTCCATTCTGAAGGAGATCAGCCCTGGGATTGCTTTGGAGGGAACGATGCTGAAGCTGAAACTCCAGTACTTTGGCTACCTCATGTGAAGTATTGACTCATTGGAAAAGACTTTGATCCTGGGAGGAATTGGGGGCAGGAGGAGAGGGGGACAACAGAGGATGAGATGGCTGGATGGCATCACTGACTCGATGGATGTGAGTCTGAGTGAACTCCGGGAGTTGGTGATGGACAGGGAGACCTGGCCTGCTGCGATTCATGGGGTCACAAAGAATCGGACATGACAGCGACTGAACTGAACTGAACTGAACTGATGCCTATGGGATTTACAATAGCAGTAATTAAAATGTTTCCTTAATTTATTTTGGTTCATCACAAATTTTAATGTGACATTCATAAAATGTATATGCAGAGTTTCCATAATAATAAAAAGCAAAATTGATGTACTGATCACTTGTTTCAAGTGATAAATTATCACTATCATAGCAGAAACTCCATAAGTTCCCCTTACTGAACATGAACCCCTACATTTCCCAGAGGAACTACTCTGCTCTGATTTCTATAGTAACCATACTATGCTTCCCTGGTAGCTTAGTGGTAAAGAATTTTCCTGCCAACACAGGAGACACAGGTTTGATCCCTGAGTTGGGAAGACACCTGGAGAAGGAAGTGGCAGTCCACGCCAGTGTTCTTGCCTGGAAAATCCCATGGGCAGAGGAGACTGGTAGCTACAGCCCACAGGGTGGCAAAAGAGTTGGAGACTACTTAATGACTGAACAACAACAACATACAATGCTTAAAATTCTAAATTTATGCATTTATAAACTTTGTATGCATACTATTGTTTCTTTCCAAACTTTATGTAAATTTAATCATATTTCCTGTATTTTCACTCAATATTGTTTCTTTTATACATGATGCCTATAAATGTATTTCACTTAATTGTTATATTTCATTTCTTTTTAAGAATCTACCCTAATCTATTTATCAATGTTGCCATTCACTTATAATTTGTGTCATATTTGGGCAATAATAAACTTGGTATCTGGGCTTCCGTGGTGACTCAGATGGTAAAGAATCCACCTGCAGTGCAGGAGACCTGGGTTCCATCCCTGGGTTGGGAAGATCCGCTGGAGAAGGGAACAGTTACCCACTCCAGTACTCTTGCCTGGATAATTCCAAGGACGGAGGATCCTGGCAGGTTACAGTCTATGGGGTGGCAAAGAGTCAGACATGACTGCCCGACTTTCACTTCACAAACTTTGTGTCTATGAATATTCTTACAGATAATTCTGTACAAATGTGCAAGAAATGTTCTGAGGTCTGTACCTGAGTGTAATTACAGATTTGTAGCATTTATGCATCTTGTATTTTACCAGGCAATGCCAAATTATTTTCCAAAGTTCTTAGACTAACTTTACTCCCTCAGGCAGTGTATGAGAGTTGTATGCCCTATTCCACTCCTATTCTTGGGATTTTCATATTTAAATATATCTACCAATATAGGGAGCATAATAATACATAACTGTTATTTTAACATACTTGTTTCTTAAGACTAATATGCCTTCAAATTTTTATTGGATATGTGTATTCATCATGATATGATATTCCTGCTAAATGATTTGATGGTATGGCATTTGTATTTTTTCTATTTATTTTTATTAATTTTTAGGAACTTATTTTTTGTTATTGTCCTTGCAAATATATTCACCACATTGTGACTTGTCTTTTCACTTGCATTTTAGTGTCATTTAAGGAACAAAAGTCTTTCTTTTTAAAAAAATGCAGTTAAACTTATTTTCCCCTTCATAGATCACAGCCTTGTCGTAGATAAGGGGCTTGCATAACTCACTGAAACAATGAGCTATGCCTTGTGGGGCCACCCAAGATAAGTGGGTCATAGTGAACTAAAGAGCCTCTTGATGAGGGTGAAAGTAAAGAAAGTTGAAAGTGCTGGCTGCTCAGTCATGTCCGACTCTTTGCAACCCCATGCACTGTAGCCTGCCAGAGTCCTCTGTGGGATTTTCCAGGCAAGAATACTGGAGCGGGTTGCCATTTGCTTTTCCAGGGGATCTTCCCAACCCAGGAATTGAACCATGGTATCTTGCATTAAAGGCACATTCTTTACTGTCTGAGCCACCGGGGAAGACTCAAGGAGACTGAAAAAGCTGGTTTGAAACTCAACATTTAAAAAACTAGCATCATGGCATCCAATCCCATTGCTCCATGGAAAATAGAAGGGGAAAAAGTGGAAGCAGTGACAGATTTCATTTTCTTGGGCTCCAAAAATCACTGTGGACTATGACTGTAGCCATAAAAGTAAAAAGATGTTTGTTTCTAAGAAGGAAAGTTAAAACAAAACTAGACAGCCTATTGAAAAACAGAGACATCATTTGCCAACAAAGGTCCATCCAGTCAAAGCTATGTTTTTCCCGGTTGTCATGTATGGATGTGCGAGTTGTACTATAAAGAAAACTGAATGCCAAAGAATTGATGCTTTTGAACTGTGGTGATGGAGAAGACTCTTGAGAGTCCCTTGGACTGAAAGGAGATCAAAAGAGTCAATCCTAAAGGAAATCAACCCTGAATATTTATTGGAAGGACTAATGCTGAAGCTGAAGTTCCAATACTTTGGTCACTTGATGTGAAGAGTCAGCTCATTGGAAAAGACTCTGATGCTGGGAAAGTCTGAAGGCAAAAGAAGAAGTGGGTGGCAGAGGATGAAATGGTTGGATAGCATAACTGACTCAATGGACATGAATTTGAGCAAACTCCAGGAGATAGTGAAGGACAGATGAGCCTGGCGTGGCATAGTATGTGGTTGCAGAGAGTCAGACACGACTTAGCAACTGAACAATAACAGCAAACATTTTAACCTTTATATTTTTACTGTTTTGTTTAATATATCCTTTCTGATCTTGAGGGTTTTTTTTTAAGTTACCTGTATTTTGCCCTAAAATTTAGTAGTTCTGCTTTTACATTCCTTAGTTTACCTTTATTTATTTGTATATTGGGAAATAGTAGTTCAATTTGATATATTTTTATACAGCTACTTGACTTTCCCAGCAGTGTTATTAAAACAAAAAATCTGATGCACTTATCTGAAAAACAACATCCTTATATATCAAATTAAGATACTTGTGTGGGCCTTGTGGAATTTTTATTCTGGTAACTTATCTATGTGTTGATTTTTGCAAAACATTCCCCTCCATTTTCATTTTCATCCATAAAGATTTGACTATTCACACACACACACACACACACACACACACACACACACACACCTGGTGAGACTGATTTAAGATACCTAGAAAGATAAACTAGAAATAGTGTGCATTTCTATTATATTTGATTCTTGCAGTACTTGAACATGATGAATATGCTGTATCTGTCCATATATTAACGTTCTTTTATGTCAATAAGGTCTTGCAATTTTTTTTCAAAGAGGTTTTTACTTTGTCAGATTTATTACTAGTTGCTGTATAGTTTTGTGCTATTTTCTAATAGTTTCTATAATCTAGAAATAAAAATAAATTTTATTAGAATTTAAATAGCAATTGGAAAACTTTCTAAGCCCCTTTATTATTTATGATAATTTGCATGATGAGTCTTTAAAATACAAATGTATATATATGTGTATATGTAAATATAATAATATCAGCCAATAATAAGGACTTTGTTTTATACTTTCAGTCTGACACTGTTTATTACTTTTCTCTTTAAAATTAAATACTGTGTTTTTAATTGTAATATGATACATAGACATTGGGTTAGCCAGCATTAATATCTTGCTCCTTTCATCAAAATCTAAGTGTTCAATGATCTGCTAATAAGTATGCTTGCTTTGCTTTTTTTTAAGTATTATTTTTTCATTAGAAAAAAGAGTTTTTCCATGTCAATACTTAGCTTAGAGACATTTTTAACCAAGAAAGGATAATGACTGACAGTTTGTGCCCTTTGTTCAAATTTCTAGTTATGAAAGAAATAAGTTCTGGGGATGTAATGTGTAGCATGGTAACTATAGTTAATAATACTGTATTGAGTAATTTGAAAGTTGTTGAGAGTAAATTTTTAAACTTATCAGCACAAGAAAAACAGTTTGTAATTATATTAATTATATTAATTTCAGGTGTACAACATAATGTTTTCATAATACATTCTGTATAGTAAGTGATGTTATCTAGACTTATTGTAGTGATCATTTTACAATATATATAATTATCAAAACATTATGTTGTACACCTGAAATTAATATAATGTTACATGTCAATTGTACTTCAATAAATAACAGCAAAACTAAAAAGCCACATGAAATGTTACTCAATAATTTAATTACCCAATAAATATAAAATAATATGTATTTAAGTGGCTTTAATAATATCTTCCTGGATGGTACTAATGGTGAAAAATCGACCTGCCAATGCAGGAGACACAAGAGATGCGAGTTGGATCCCTGGGTCAGGAAGATATCCCAGAGAAGGAAATGGCAACCCACTCCAGTATTCTTGCTTGGAAAATCTCATAGACAGAGTAACCTGGCAGGCTATAGTCCATGGTGTCCTAAACTGTCCTAAACTCTCAGACATGACTGAGAGACTGAACACCCCCAAAATTGTGTCTTAGGAAAATATGCAGACAGTAGAACCTGCCCAGTTGTCCTATTGGAAGATTGAATGAAATTGATTTCTATCGTCTTCCACCAATGAAGAAAAGGATAACAATGTTATTACACATTTTTTGCATCTATGAAAATAAATATGTATTTCTTCCTCCTTTGATCTGTCAGTGTGGTGGTTTACATCAATTGATATTTTTGTGTGTGACCCATCTTGAATCTCAGGGACAAATCTTATTACCTGATAAGTTATTATACTCTTTATATATTGTTGGGATTGATTTGATAATATTTCTTTAGAACGTTTATACCTTTGCTCAATAGCAAAAATGGCTATTATTTTCCTTTCTCAAGCTGTCCAAGATGCTAGCATCAAATTTTTCTGTCCTCATCAAATGTGCTGAGAAGTGTGCTCTGATTAGTATTTTATTTAAGAATTTGTGCTAGTTATTTTTTTCCTTGAATGTTTAGTCTCATTAATTTGAGAAACCATATGTTCCTTTAATTTTATATCTGAGAAAATTTTATTGATGTGGTACAACTTGGCAAGTTTGAAAAGTTGTATTTTTCTAATATATGTTCAGTCCAGTTCAGTCACTCAGTTGTGTCCAACTCTTTTGCAACTCCATGGACTGTAGCACACCAGGCTTCCCTGTCCATCACCAACTCCTGGAACTTATTCAAACTCATGTCCATTGAGTTGGTGATGCCATCCAACTATCTCATCCTCTGTCATCCCCTTCTCCTCCTGCCTTCAGTCATTTCCAGCAACAGGGTCTTTTCCAGTGAGTCAGTATTTTACATCAGATGGCCTAAGTATTGGAGTTTCAGCTTCAGCATCAGTCCCTCCTATGAATATTCAGTACTGATTTCCTTTAGGATTGACTGGTTTGATCTCCTTGCAGTCCAAGGGACTCTCAAGAGTCTTCTCCAACACCACAGTTCAAAAGCATCAAATCTTCAGTGCTCAGCTTTCTTTATAGTCCAACTCTCATATCCATACATGACTACATCCATGCATGACTACTGGAAAACCCATAGCTTTGACTTTGACTAATGTATGTAGTCTAACGTATAACTAATCCTCAAATTGGTTGTTCTGTGCTTTTTCTGTTTATCATTCTTCCAAGGGGTTTACAAAGTTTATCAGTATTTTCATAATTCTTTGAGTTTGTTTTCTCCTCTATTATTTAATCTTTTCTTGTTGTATTTATTTATATTCATATTTGTGCTCTTTCTTTCTTATTCCTTTGTTAAGTTTAATGTGCTGCTTTTTATGCATCTTCATTGGATAGATGTTTAACTTAATATTTTTTACCCTGTTTCCCTAATGTTTGCATTTGAGAATAAATTTTTCTCTCTGAAAATTTTTTAGACATGAAACACAATTTAAGATATATATTATTTACCATAAGACTTGTATGAAACTTACATAATATCCAATATTGCTTATTTGCCCATGTATACTTTTTAACTGAAGTATAGTTGATTTATAATTTTATGCTAATTTCAGATGTATGGGAAAGTGATTTGGTTATATTTGCTCCTAAGTGGGCAACAGGGGGTCTACATACCTGCTACCATTTCTGTTTGTGATTTTCTCTTAATAAAAATTGTTCCTGCCAGTCTGGTATAGGATATACCTCGGCATTCACCTTTGGTCCCTGGATACATTTTTTTTTTTTTGGTCTTAAATACTGATTTATAATATTAGCATATATCTAGGAATTTTTTTCATATGCATAGTTTGTTTACTTTCAACTTTGTATTATATATATATATATATATATATATATCTAAAATGATAATATCCCTTGCTTTTTAATTGAAAAATTTAACGAATTTAAATTTGAGTAATATAAAATGCACTGTGCTTTAAAACAAGTGATCAAACTTCAGTGTCAGAAATTGCTAATTATTTTCTAATATCAATTCTTCCCCCTTTTATTAACAGCAATCTAAATATTATCTTGGCATGATACTCCCCGTCCAAAGAATATATTTCTTATGTGCTTTTACTTCTGGACAGGGACATGTGATTATATTTTGACTAAATGATTGTGATAACTATTGCTACACATCTTTATGTGCATTGCTTCAAATAACTTCTATTCCACATTATCCCATGTTTTTAAGAAGTTCATTCTATATACTTGGGTGGACATTGAGAGGCAGCTAAATGGTAAAAACTGGATAAAAAGACATTCACTTTTCCATCCAAGTGTATTATAGTTAATGCGTTTAATCAGCCAAATTAAAGAATAATATAAAGGGCACAGAGGGTCGTTACCAAAGTCAGGGTTTTCTAAAATAATGAAAATAAATTGCCAAAATATGACCTCTAGTTGTGCTTATTTGCACTTGGAATTTCCTATCTGCCAATAAACTGATACTCCTCTCATATTGCAGGATAATTTATTGCTCATGTAAGGATAATCATGACATCCAGTCCTGTCACTTCATGGCAAATAGATGGGGAAACAACGGAAACAGTGACAGACTAATCTTGGGCTCCAAAATCACTGCATATGGTGACTGGAGCCATGAAATTAAAACACACTTGCTCCTTGGAAGAAAAGCTATGACCAATCTAGACAGCATATTGAAAAGCAGAGACATTACTTTGCCAACAAATGTCAGTCTAGTCAAAGGTATGGTTTCTCCAGTAAGTCATGTATGGATGTGAGAGTTGGACTATATTGAAAGCTGAGCACTGAAGAATTGATGCTTTTGAACTGTGGTGTTGAAGAAAACTCTTGAGAGTCCTTTGGACAGCAAGGAGATCCAACCAGTCAATCCTAAAGGAAATCAGTACTGAATTTTCATTGGAAAGACTGATGCTGAAGGTAAAACTCCAATACTTTGGCCACCTGTTGCTAAGAACTGACTCACTGGAAAAAACCCTAATGCTGGGAAAGATTGAAAGCAGGAGGAGAAGGAGATGACAGAGGATGAGATGGTTGGATGGCATCACTGACTCAATGGACGTGAGTTTGAGTAACTCCAGCAGTGGTAACAGACAGGAAAGCCTGGTGTGCTGCAGTCCATGGGGTCTCAAAGAGTCAGACATGACTGAGTGACTGAATTGAACTGAACTGAAAGATGTTTCATCCTTTAAGAATCTCTGAACCTCAAATTTATCTTCATAAAAAGATGAGTTGCAATGTCATACATGCCCAAGAACTATATTTTCCAATGCCCACATTAAATTCTTCCAGAATAGTTGATGGACAAGAAACATTCTTCAGAGGTCAAAGCCAGAGATCAGGCAGAGCAAGGGACAAGACAAAATCCAGGTTGTCACAAGGGCTAACTTATTTTCAGTGTTTAAGGCAAGGAAGTGAAAGTGAAAGTTCCCTCAGTCATGTCCAACTCATTGTGACTCCATAGACTATATGGTCAATGGAATTCTCCAGGCCAGAATACGGAGTGGATAGTAGTTGCCTTCTCCAGGGCATTGTCCCAATTTAGGGATCGAACCCAGGTATCCCACATTACACTCAGATTCTTTACCAGCTGAGACACCAGGGAAGCCCAAGAATACTGGGATGGGTAGACTACCCCTTCTCCAGTGGATCTTCCCGACCCAGGAATCAAACCAGGGTCTCCTGCATTGCAAGTGGACTCTTTACCAGCTAAACTACTGCTTGTCTACTAATTTAACATTTTATGCTTCCCAGGTAGCAGCTAGTGGTAAAGAATCCACCTGCCAATGCAAGAGGTATAAGAGATGTGGGTTCGATTCCTGGGTTGGAAAGATCTGGAGAAGGGAATGGCCACTCACTCCAGTATTCTTGCCTGGAGAGTCCCTTGGACAGAAGAGCCTAGTGGGCTACAGTCCATGCATTCACAAAGAGTCAGACACAACTGAAGTGACAGCATGCACTGTCATTTTATATCTGGTTTGTGGGTCAGATAATTTTTCCTTTATAGACGATTCCTCATAAACCAAAGATCCTGAATTGCAAGCAGTTCAGTTGCTTGGTCGTGTCCGACTCTTTGTGACCCCATGGACTGTAGCACGCCAGGCTTCCCTGTCCATCACCAATTCCTGGAGCCTACTCTAACTCATGTCCATCGAGTTGGTGATGCCATCCAACCATCTCATCCTCTGCCTTCCCCTTCTCTTCCTGCCCTCAATCTTTCCGAGCATCAGGGTATTTTCCAATGAGTCAGTTCTTCTCATCATGTGGGTAAGTTATTGGAGTTTCAGCTTCAGCATCAGTCCTTCCAATGAAAATTCAGGACTGATTTCCTTAGAACTGACTGGTTTGATCTCCTTGCAGTCCAAGGGACTCTCAAGAGTCGTCTCCAACACCATAGTTCAAAGTATCAATTTTTTGGCACTCATCTTTCTATATAGTCCAACTCTCACATCCATATATGACTATTGGAAAAACCATAGCTTTGACTAGATAGACCTTTCTTGGCAAATAAAGTCTCTGCTTTTAATATGCTGTGTAGGTTTCAATATGCTGTCAGATTCTTTTCCAAGGAACAAGTGCTTTTTTAATTTCATGGCTGCAGTCACCATCTGCAGTGATTTTGGAGCCTAAGAAAATAAAGTCTCTCATTGTTTCCATTGTTTCCCCATCTATTTGCCATGAAGTGATGGGACCAGATGCCATGATCTTCATTTTCTGAACGCTGAGTTTTAAGCCAACTTTTTCACTTGCCTTTTCACTTTCATCAAGAGCCTCTTTAGTTCTTCTTCGCTTTCTGCCATAAAGGTGGTATCATCTGCATATTTGAGGTTATTGATATTTATCCTGACAATCTTGATTTCAGCCTGTGCTTCATCCTTGGAGTAGGGTAAAGTAAATCATTAGGACATGTTATTGCCATTGTCTCATTTGGAAAGCAAGAGAGTGAGAAAAGTATATTGGTTGGCAAACTGGTAAACTATGGAATAGATTGCAAGTTGCCTTCCAATACTCTTTTCCTGTTTTCCTTGAAATAACAGATGTTCTGTGAGTTTAATTGATCTCTGAATAGCCACTATAAATACTGCTTGTTGCAATGTCTTTGCAGGTGGGTGTATCCATATAATTATGTTTTGGATAATGCAATGTGAGTGACATGGTCACATTCCTGACTCAGATTTAATAAGGAATTATGATCTCCATTTATTTTCTTCCTTCCTGCTCCAAGGAATATGAATATGGTGGAAATATAACAGCTATCCTATGTGAAGGGGTTAAAGCCACCTTGATAAAACTATTTTTTGATGGACAAAATTCTATCTTGCTTAAGCCACTGCTGTTTTTGGACCTTTGTCACAGTAACTGAGTGTGTATCAAAGCCAATACAGAGGTTAGTACTTATACATGGGTGCTGCCTGAATGCAAGCACAATACATATGCCTTTGTCTTAATCTCTGTCCTGAGTAATACTACTTCTGCCAATGAAATTGCAACCCATTATCATATAAAATTATGCAGTAGTCTCTTTAGGTATTACTCTCCTTCTTATATACCCTACAACAGTTGGTCATTGGGCTAAATCTTTTATATGTGCTATTTCATTTAATTTCCTCAAGACTTCACTATAAAGATATTTCATCCCATTTTATAAGTTAGGTAAAATGTGTAAGAAATTTTCCCATTAACTATAGGTAAAGCTAGTAAATACAGAGCCAGACTCCAACTAGAGAACTCACTTCAAGGCTCTCATTCTTAATCAACACCCTATCACATGCTAGGATATAGACTATTTTTTGCTGTTGCTGTTTACTTGCTAAATCGTGTCTGACTCTTTGTGACCCCAAGGACAGTAGCCCACAAAGCTGTTCTGTCCATGGGATTTCCCAAGCAAGAATACTGGAATGGGTTGCTATTTCCTTCTCCAGGGGATCTTCCCAATTCAGGGATTGAACCAGTGTCTCTTCTGTCTCCTGAATTGCAGACAGATTCTTTACCACTGAGCCACCTGGGAAGCCCACCTAAGATATTTTACTTCTCATCTAAATATTGCCTTGAAAGCAAAAAGGAAATTATACTTAACTACTAACTTAGAAATAAAATTTTCTTCTGTACCACTTACAAGAAAGTACAGTGACCTATTGAAGTTGGCCTGTTCTAACCAAAAATTCTCCAGTGAATTTTTATCCTTAGGAGTGTGTTTTTAGCTGTATCCACATACAGTTCCAAGTTACTCACAGTAACATTTTCCTGAAGATGTTGATTGCGGAAACAAAGACAAAATGAAGATAATGACATTAAAGATCAGTGGATTTGATATACTATCCCAGCAAGGAAAGCAATTGGGAAAAGAAGTGAGCAGTTAATATATATAGTATGCTGCCTAACAGAAGCAGATGGATGACCATCTGTCAAAAACATAAGAATTTCATCCCATAGTAACAAATTGAACTACATAATTTCTAGGGTTATTTTGAGTCTTTATATTTTGTGTTATCTTTCTCTCTCTCCCCATATACATGTGTAGATAGATAAATACATAGATAGAGCCATGGTTTCCTTTGTGGTGGTTATGATTCTGGTAACCCATGACTCAGTTTAACTATGTGAGAGCCACAGACCAAATCCCTGGGCTTTTGTGAGGGAGAGATTTTGGATCCTACTTAAAACTTGAAAGATTGTACTTGAAACATTAAACTCGGTAAAACATTTGTTTTCGCCATAAAGGGAAAATTTAAAATTATTACTGAACTCTGTTTGGGATCCAGGTAGAAAAGTTTTCTCTCACAAGTTAATGTAATTAAAATCTGTTCTTCATTTGCGACTTGGTTTGACTTTCCAGTGCCACATAGTTCAGAAATTTCAAACTTGTCTTAGTTATATATTATAATGAAGAATTCTAACTAAAGATGGTTTAAAAAAAAAACCTTATTTGATATGATGTTAGTCCATACAAACCAACAAGGAGGTCTCAGAGTGAAAACAAGCCTTACCAAAAAAGGCTTACAACAATTACTAATTTGTCTTTTTTAATTGAGGTATGATTGACATATAACATTATATAGATTTAAACTATGAGTTGTAATTATTTGATATCAGTGTATATTATAAAATTACCACCACAATAAATCTAGTCCACATCAGTCACCATACATAGTTTCAAAACAATGATTAATTGTTGAGCACTCTCAAATAATAACCTGATTAGAAGCAGTTTTATGTTCCATTGTACTATAATCAGGAGTGAGACACATACAAACATTTTCACATTATCAAAATTAAAAATATTATTACTGTTCACTAAAAGTCAAGTAAAGGATGCATTTTGGAAACCAGAGGAAAGAAACAATGAAATAATCATGTTAGTTTTTTTTAACACATGGACATCACCAGATGGTTGACACCAAAATCGGATTGATTATATTCTTTGCAGCCAAAGATGGAAAAACTCTATATAGTCAGCAAAAACAAGACAGGGAGCTGACTGTGGCTCAGATCATGAACTCCATACTGCCAAATTCAGACTGCAATTGAAGAAAGTGGAAAAAACCACTAGACCATTCAGTCTATGATATGACCTAAATCAAATCCCTTATGACTATACAGTGGAAGTGAGAAATAGATTTAAGGGCCTAGATCTGATAGACAGAATGCCTGATGAACTATGGACGGAGGCAGGTTCATGACATTGTACAGGAGATAAGAATTAAGACTATCCCCAAGAAAAAGAAATGCAAAAAAGCAAAAAACCTGTCTGAGGAGGCCTTACAAATAGCTGAGAAAAGAATAGAAGCCAAAAGCAAAGGCGAAAAGGAAAGATATACCCATTTGAATGCAGAGTTACAAAGACTAGCAAGGAGAAATAAGAAAGCCTTCCTCAGGGATCAATGCAAAGAAAAAGAGGAAAACAATAGAATAGGAAAGACTAGAGATCTCTTCAAGAAAATTAGAGATACCAAGGGAACACTTGATGAAAAGATGGGCTCAATAAGGGACAGAAATGGTAGGGAACTAACAGAAGCAGAAGATATTAAGAAGAGGTGCAAAAATACACAGAAGAACTGTACAAAAAAGATCTTCATGATCCAGATAATCATGATGGTGTGATGACTCACCTAGAGCCAGACATCCTGGAATGTGAAGTCAAGTGGGCCTTAGGAAACATCACGACAAACAAAGCTAGTGGAGGTGATGGAATTACAGTTGAGCTATTTCAAACCCTAAAAGATGATGCTGTGAAAGTGCTGCACTCAATATGCCAGCAAATTTGGAGAACTCAGCAGTGGCCACAGGACTGGAAGAGGTCAATTTTCATCCCAATCCGAAAGAAAGTAATGCCAAAGAATGTTCAAACTACCACACAATTGCACTCATCTCACATGCTAGTAAAATAATGCTCAAAATTTTCCAAGCCAGGCTTCAGGAATAAATGAACCGTGAACTACCAGATGTTCAAGCCGGTTTTAGAAAAGGCAGAAAAACCAGAGACCAAATTACCAACATCTTCTGGATCATCAAAAAACAAGAGAGTTCCAGAAAAACATCTATTTCTGCTTTATTGACTATGCCAAAGCTTTTGACTGTATGGATCACAATAAACTGTGGAAAATTCTGAGAGAGATGGGAATACCAGACCACTTGACCTGCCTCTTCAGAAACCTGTATGCAGGTCAGAAAGCAAGAGTTAGAACTGGACGTGGAACAACAGACTGGTTCCAAACAGGAAAAGGAGTACGTCAAGGCTGTATATTGTCACCCTGCTTATTTAACTTACATGCAGAGTACATCATGAGAAATGCTGGGCTGGATGAAGTGCAAGCTGGAATCAAGATTGCCAGGAGAAATATCAATAACCTCAGATATGCAGATGGCACCACCCTTATGGCAGAAAGTGAAGAAGAACTAAAGAGTCTCTTGATGAAAGTGAAAGAGGAGAGTGAAAAGGGGCTTAAAGCTCAACATTCAGAAAACTAAGATCATGGCATCCGGTCCCATCATTTCATGGCAAATGGATAGGGAAAGAGTGGAAATAGTAGCTCTCTTTACTTTTCTGGCCTCCAAAATCACTGCAGATGGTGATTGCAGCCATGAAATTAAAAGATGCTTACTCCTTGGAAGAAAAGTTATGACCAACCTAGACAGCATATTAAAAAGCAGAGACCTTACTTTGCCAACAAAGGTCTGTCTAGTCAAGGCTATTGTTTTTCCAATAGTCATGTATGGATGTGAGAGTTGGACTGTGAAGAAAGCTAAGTGCTGAAAAATTGATACTTTTAAACTGTGGTGTTGGAGAAGACTCTTGAGAGTCCCTTGGACTGCAAGAAGATCCAACCAGTCCATCCTAATGAAGATCAGTCCTGGGTGTTCATTTGAATGATTGATGTTAAAAGTGAAACTCCAATCCTTTGGCCACCTTATGCGAAGAGCTGACTCATTGGAAAAGACCCTGATGCTAGGAAATATTGGGGGCAGGAGGAGAAGGGGGCGACAGAGGATGAGATGGTTGGATTTTATCACCGACTCGGTGGACATGGGTTTGGGTGGACTCCAGCAGTTGGTGAGGGACAGGGAGGCCATGCGTGCTGCAGTTCATGGGTTCTCAAAGAGTCAGACACGGCTGTACAACTGAACTGAGCTTAAATATGTTAGCACATATTTATCAGATATTAAAAGGATTTGAAATTTTAATAAGAAGTTTTTTGGTAGTTTAAAAACTTGTAATATAAACACCACAAACATGTAAGGAGAGCAGGTACTTGATGTTAAAGGAATCAGTTTCTTCTACTATTTAGGAGTAGGACAGAACTCTTTATTAGATTCAGACTATCTGTGGTAAATCTGCATGCTATAATAGTAAAGAAAATTATTGAAATTTTATTCTCAATACATATCTTCTAAGATGTACAAGTTGGGGAGGGGTGATAAGAACTTTAAAATACAAATAGAAGGAAAGAATGAAAGAGATTTTTTTTCCCATTTAAATAAAGGATAAAGCAAAGTATTAATAAATACAAGACACAAAAAATTAAGAGTAAAAATAACCAAATTTTAAATATAAAAATAACCGCATTATATTTTTGCTTCTGGTTTTAATGTGGTTGCCTAGCTCTTCTGGGAACAACTAAAGCAAACAGATAAAACATTTAGAATCCACTGAAGGACATAAAAAAGCTTCTGGAGAAACTGGGACGGCAGGGACCAAAACTCAGGAGCTAGGAAACAATGGGAAAGTGAGCTGATATTCGGCAGCCCCTTCATCCATTCTGTATGCAAGACACAGGCTGAGAACAGGAGGCTTTTGTGGGCAGAAGGAGGCTGCTCAAGAAGAAAGCAGTGGAGCTCTTTTGGTGGCCTCCTCAGTTCAGGAAGATAAAATTAGAGACTTTAAAGAACACAGACTCAGTTAGAAAAGTAGGATGAAGGACTGAGCCTGATACACTGTTCATTTTCAAAAAGATATTTGCTAAACTTTGAAATTGTGAAGACTGAAGCTCAAATGTTTAATAACTTCACAAAAAAATACAACATGTAATATCCTGTGGTCTAGCCATGCTGAGTAGACAGGGATTGCAATTCAGATTGTACCATAGGGAAGGGCCCTGTGAACATACCAGGACTCAGGTGGAACAGGGAGATTCAGGGGCTGAGGCTCACCAAACCTGAAAACAAGATTTGACTTCAAAATTTATAGTCAATAAATGACTGGCTCTAGAGAAATGATTTATATCGGTATATAAACAAACAAACAAACAAACAAACCCTAACCTGTTCTGGAAAAGACTCTGATACTGGGAGGGATAGGGGGCAGGAGGAGAAGGAGACGACAAAGGGTGAGATGGCTGGATGGCATCACTGACTCAATGGACATGAGTCTGAGTGAACTCCGGGGGTTGGTGATGGACAGGGAGGCCTGGCGTGCTACGATTCATGGGGTCGCAAAGAGTCGGACACGACTGAGCAACTGAACTGAACTGAACCTGTTCTGATCCCTATCTTACATTATGAAGAAAATAAATTTGAGATTAATTTAAAGGCCACATTATTAACATAAATAAAACATTTAGAGAACGTCAAAGGAGGATATGTAATGACATAGCTTTCTTAAGAAAATAAAAGGGCAAAATGTAAAAAGAAAAAAGTAATATTATCTATTATACCATTAAAACTTAACAATCACAAAGGCCATTAAACGAAGTGAGTACACAGATGCCTCTCCAGGAAAATATGTTTTCAGGTAGATGATGAAGAAATTTGGGCTTCCCTGGTGGCTCAGAGGGTAAAGTGTCTGCCTGCAATGCAGGAGACCTGGGTTTGATCCCTGGGTCAGTTAACAGCCATGACAGAAAGTTTTACAAGTTAATAAAAAATTAACAACCAAGAAAATAGAAAAAATTCCAAAGTATGTGAACAAACAAATTATGATAGAGAAAATAGGTAATCAATTGCAATTGGAAAAATGTTTAAATTTCAATGATCAGGTAAATGTAAATTAAAACAATATGTTACTATCTCTTAGCCAACACTGGAGCAAAAGAAAAAATAATAATAAGTCATTATATAAGACTTTACCAAGCTTATTGGGTAGCAGACCATTTAAATTTTTTCAGAGGAAATTCAATTCACACAGTTACTTGGGAAAAGCATTTTCATGGTTCCAAAACTGTTGACTATGTAGCCCATCACTGAATAATCTAGGTTACTGTTCTAGACAGAAGGATCACATGTGCACAAGGAAATATTAATATAGCCAACAATCATCATTTTTAGCAATGTTATAAATTATTGCAAAAAATGTTTTTGTCTAAAATAATAGTACCTAAATAGGAGTATGAATAAAGTATGTTTTAATCTTGCAATGAACTCTAACATTATAAATAAATGAACTGACATGGAAAAACTGAAAACTATTAATTGTGAGCCAAAAAAAGCAAACAAAACTGAAAATATCAAAGAAGTATGATACAATCATTTATGTGAACTTTCAAAATACCAAAAACAATTAATTATTTAATTATCTATGTGTTTAGGTATTTGTTTATTAGATATTTATATATAGAAAATGTACATTTACCATTGCAGAATTTTAGTAAAAATAAAAAATGTATAATAATGTTCAACCAAAGTATAATTCACCTATTAATGAGATCATATAGATTTATTTTACTTATTATTATGAACACATATTATGATATTAATATAATAAATACCTTTGCATAAAATTTTGATGCATGTCATAACAATATATTAACTTTTTAAAATTATTTTACATATACTATATATTGTAAAATTCCATATTCGTCTGAAGTATATGTATTATAAGTTGACAATTACAGGTAAAATTCTTTCTAGTCAGTGATGTCATCCAACTATCTCATCCTCTGTTGTCCCCTTTTCTGCCTGCCTTCAATATTTCCCAGTATCAGGGTCTTTTCCAATAAGTCTTTGTATCATGTGGCCAAAATATTGGAGTTTCAGCTTCAGCATCAGTCCTTCCAGTGAATATTCAGGACTGAAGCCTGATCAGAACATACGTGTGCTTTATTCTTCCCTCTTAAATGAAATGTATATAGACCAATTTTTGATTAAAAAAAAAGTTGATTGACTATATTGAGTAATTCTACTGAATCATTATACAAAGTCTATTGAATGGTTTTCTGGGAAAAATAAATCCCAAATGTAATTCCTTGGGTCTTATTCATTTTTCCAAGGAATTTAAAATTATGTCAATGGTAGAGGAAAATCATAGTGTAAAACAAAAAATATTTTTTATATCAAAGTACTCATGGGCCTTCTAATTCCTGATGACATGTTATATTGCCATAGCTTATTCTCTTCTCCCACCATGCTGACATTATCCTTGTCAACATCCTACCATATATAGAATTCAAATTTATGTTAATTTTAAAAATTGTTTATAGTTTCTCAATGTTGAATAGTTATGAGGAATCAAACTTATTTTTCTTGTATTGATTCTTTCAATCAAAATTTAGTCCATAGATTCAATAAATTAAATAAATGTGATTTATTTTATACTAAAAAATTAGCACAAAAATGCTTTAGAAACATATATATGGGTCTATACATTATTATTTCAAGAAAAAAGTAATATTCTAAAATAAATTGTACTATATATGTATATATAAGAAAATATATATATATATAAGAAAATTACTAGTTTTAAAAAACCCTAGGCTTTCAATAAAATATATATAATTATCAATTATATTTGCATAGAATTTTACTTATATACAATTTATTCAAAAATATAACTATTTAAAATTTATTCAAAAAGATAAGTTCTTTGAAAATTATTTTTATTGATTTTCTTATATTTATTGTACTACTTTACTCATTGACTACACTAAAGCCTTTGACTGTGTGGATCACAACAAACTGGAAAATTCTTAAAGGATGGAAATACCAGACCACCTTATCTGTCTCCTGAGAAACCTGTGTGCGGAACAAGAGCAACATTTAGAAATGGCCATGGAATAATGGACTGTTTTCAAATTGGGAATGGAGTACATCAAGGCTGTATATTGTCACCCTGCTTATTTAACTTATATGAAGATTGCATCATGAGAAATGCTGGGCTGGATGAAGCACAAGCTGGAATCAAGATTTCCGGGAGAAGTATCAATAACCTTAGATGTGCAGATGACACCACCCTTATGGCAGAAAGAGAAGAGACACTAAAGTGCCCCTTGATGAAGGTGAAAGAAGAGAATGAAAAGGCTGGCTTAAAATTTAGTATTCAAAAAACGAAGATCATGGCATCTGGTCCCATTAACTCATGGCAAATAGATGGGGACAAAGTGGAAACAGTGACAGATTTTATTTTCTTATTTTTATTTCCTATATGATTTCGGCTCCCAAATCACTGCAGATGGTGACTGCAGCCACAAAATCAAAAAAAGTATTGCTCCTCGGAAGAAAAGCTATGACAAACCTAGACAGAGTATTAAAAAGCAGATATATCACTTTACTGACAAATGTCTGTCTAGTCCAAGCTATGGTTTTTCCAGTAGTCATGTGTGGATGTGAGAATTGGACCATAAAGAAGGCTGAATGTGAAAGAATTGATGCTTTCAAACTCCAGTGGTGCTGGAGAAGACTTTTGATAGTCCACTGGACAGCAAGGAGATGAAAACTGTCAATCCTAAAGGAAACCAACCTTAAATATTCATTTGAAAGACTGATACTAAAGTTCCAACACTTTGGCCACCTGATGTGAAGAGCTGACTGCTTGAAAAAGATACTGATGCCAGGAAAGATTGAGGGCAAGAAGAGAAGGTGTCAACAGAGGATGAGATGGTTGGATGACATTACCGACTAAATGGACATGAGGTTAAGCAAATTCTAGGAGACAGTGAGTGACAGGGAAGCCTGATGTGCTCCAGTCCATGGGGTCTCAAAGCGTCAGACACAAATTAGTGACTGAGCAGCAACAAATCATTTCTACAAATTTCTTGATATAGTTTCTACCATTATTGAATCTCTGCATAGACAGTGCCATATTTCTTTATACTTGAACAAGATTCTCTTTAAATGACTGCTATTACCAAAATAATCTATTAAACATCCACTAAATTGGGGTAACATTGCCATCTGCTGGATAGGTTTAATGATTTTAAGGTTAAATTCTTAATGGTTGGTAATGAATGTGAGCGTTATGTGCACTTGAAGTTGAAAAAAAACCACACAATATCTTATATTCATTAGTATCCATACATCTAGAGTTTCTTCTCAAATAAAGTATGAATTCAAATAAAAACTGAGTACATTAATTTCCATGAAGCGAAATGAATCTATGACGGACAGGTTTTCTGCAACAAAAAAAGTCTGAACTTGTTTAAAAATTGTCAGACAACAGTGACTTCTGACTCACAAGCAACATAAACATGTGTTCACTTTCTTTCTTATCCCACCAGCCAGACATCACGTTTGTGAGCAATGTAAATAAAAATGTGAAATCCACATCACTGCTTCAAACTCAAAAGGACAACTTATAAGACTAGTCACCAGGGATTTCTTCTCAGTGCATTCAAACACCTGACAGAGAAGGAAGATGTCTGACTTCTTTTGCTTTGAAAATAGAATGTTCTATTTTGAAAAAGAATGCTACACATTCATGGAGGATGATAAGTTCAAAGAGTGAGGTTAGTGAAAGTGAACGAAATAAAAGGGCTTCTCTGTTGGCTCAGACAGTAAAGAATCTGCCTTCAATTCAGGAGATCCAGGTTTTGTTCCTGGGTCAGAAATATCTCCTGGAAAAGGAAATGGCAAACCACTACAATGTTCTTGCCTGAAAGATCCCATGAACAGAGTCTGGTGGGATACTGTCCATGACGTCGCAAAGAGTCTGACAGGACTGAGCGACTAACACTTTCACTTTTAGTTCCCTGAGGTCAGAGTTCCTCTCCTTCTAAACACTATTTCCTAGCCTATAGTTATGTTCCTCAAGTGATATAGGACATCATTAGTTATTCAATAAATGATAAAAGGCAACCTTAGGAGGCAGAATATTAGAGCAGTAGGAATTCCTTAGACTGGGTACCCATGCTGAATCAAGATGGTTTTGATGTTTGGCTTTCAAAAATAGGGTCTTTTTCCAGAGTGAAAGTGAAGTTGCTCAGTCGTGTCTGACTCTTTGAGACCCCATGGATGGTAGCCTACCAGGCTCCTCCATCCATAGGATTTTCCAGGCAAGAGTACTATAATGGGTTGCCATTTCCTTCTCCAGGGAATCTTCCCAACCCAGGGATTGAACCTGGGTCTTCCACTTTGCAGGCAGACGCTTTACCATCTGAGCTACCAGGGACTTCAGCAATTACTATGAGGAGAGAAAATTTTGGGACACAAATTAAAACTATCAAAAATAGATAAAGACAGAATAGGTCAAATGAAGGGTCTTCTATTAATCAAAAGAGATAATGCCATGAAAACACTTTTGCTGCCATAAACAGAGAAAAACTTTAAGTGATTTTTTATTTTGTCCTCCAGATTCAAAAGAATGTATCTTGGCTATAAAACTGAAGCAATTGGTTATAAAGTCTAAAAAGATGGAGAAATTTGTAAAGTTTGATAAACATGTTTTTTTTTCCAGTAACCATCAAACAATCTATTATAAATTACAGAAAAATAATGACAACTGACAAATTAGTGGGGAAAAAAATAATTACAAGAAAATATAAGACCTTTGATAGATGAAGAAAATCCAATCTATTAGTAAGATAAAACAGAACGAGAACAAGAAATTCAAGTTATAACTCAAATTAATAACAAAGATTTTTCTAAATTAAGAATGAAATGAATCTATGAGCAAAAGAGAAAGATGCTGAATACCAAGTGTTGTTACAAGGAAATGTTTTTATTTCAAATATTCAAAAGTTGTGTAAGCATCCAAATTATGCAGAATGGAGATGAATGAAAAACACAGGAAAAAAAAAAAAACAGACTGGAAACATTAAAGGACATTTATAATGCAGATACAACTGAAGATCTTTTGGAAGGGTAGTAGATAAGAAGTTATACAGAGAAGACTCAAAATTCAAGAATTCTGTACTGAAGCCAAAATACTCATCATGCACTAAGCAAACAGACTTCCTTGACTCATAGTAGGTACTTATAAATTATTCATTGATTAAAGTCATTAAAGCAAAACTTTAGTAACTATATCATTCATATAAACTTCCTGAATAAATTACATAAATATAATCTCTCTTTGAATGAAAAATGAATAAAAATCCAACCTTAAGAAAGAGGAAGAGTAAAAAAAGCTTAGTGTTGGCAATAAGCCAACAAAATACAAAATCATGTCTATATAACTATATAGTACATAAAAGGTATTCTAAAGATAAAAAGTAATCATTATGAGTCATTTTAAAAAAGAGAAGATAGATAATATAATAATACAACTAATATTTACTAGTAATTAAATATCTCTTATTTAATTAAAGAAATCCAGTTAGGTATATGAAAAAAATTTGTAGAATTTTAGTATTCATGTTTTACAAATGGATTACTCTTTTTTTACAAGGATGTAAATTTTATGTATGTATGTATTTATTGATTTAAATTAATTTTTATTCAAATATAATTGCTTTACAATATTGTGTTAGTTTCTGCTGTACAGCAAAGTTAATCAATTACATGTATAAATACATCACCTCTTTTTTGAATTTCTTTCCAAATTCAGTTGCCACAGAGCACTGAGTAGTTTTTTATACTATACAATAGGCTCCCATTAGTTACTATTTTGTATATAGTATCAATAATGTATATAGCTCAATCTCCCAATTCATCCCACCTGCCTTTTCCCCTCTAGGTATCTAAATATTTGTTGTCTATGTCTGTGTCTCTGTTTTTGCTTTGGAAATAAGTTCATCTGTATCATTTGCTCTAAATTCCACATATAAGTGATATTGTCTAATATTTGTTTTTCTCTTTCTGACTTACTTCATTCTTTGTCATTCATGTCTCTGCAAAAGGCACAATTTCATTCCTTTTTTAAGGCTGAATAAAATTCCATTGTATATATGAACCACACTCTTTCATCCTTCATATTGTCAACAACAAAATAGAATGCTCTGAGTGTGTGTGTTTCTGGTTCATTGAAAAAACATAACACATTGCAATGGTAAATCATTTTCTCCCATTATGTCCTTGAATTTTTCTTGAATGGTTTGCTTGTTTTTCCTTGCATTTGGATGGAACGTTGAGCAGTTTCCTAACTTTTATGGTTAGTTTTAGGTAATTTAAAATATTAAAAGTACTTTAGACCATAAAATATATTTCTAATTCACAAATTTAAATGCCTAGTACCAGGTAAAAATCAAACAACCTAATATGATCTAAAGGTGAAATTTTTACTCATTTATAAAGGCACTCTCAAGAAAGTGTGTTTATGACCAAGGTACTCTTATCTACCCTTATATAATGCTTCTTCTCCTCCAGACACATAACTGTGGTATCTGACAATGTTGAGATAGGGCCTCAAGTATAAAGATGCAAAGAAGGGAATTGGAAAAATCTCAGCTTAAGCAATCTTACCATGATGTACACCAACAATTTCAGATTTGGCAGGTATCGAATTAGGTGTATTATCTTGAGAAAAGTTACCTCATTCTGGGGATCTCATGCCTGCAGTTTCCTGTACAGCAAATTCCCACTGAATATCCCCCAGGTTCTCAGTTCAGTTCAGTTCAGTCACTCAGTCATGTCTCACTCTTTGCCACCCCATGGACTGCAGCATGCCAGGCCTCCCTGTCCATCGCCAACTCCCAGAGTTTACTAAAACTCAAGTCCATTGAGTTGGTGATGCCATCCAGCCATCTCATCCTCTGTCGTCCCCTTCTCTTCCTGCCTACAATCTTTTCCAGCATCAGTCTTTTCAAATGAGTCAGTTCTTCGCATCAGATGGCCAAAGTATTGGCGTTTCAGCTTCAGCATCAGCCCTTCCTTTGAATATTTAGGATTGATATCCTTTAGGATGGCCTGGTTCTCAGCACCCAGGGATTCTTTTAGATTCTCTCTGTTGAGCTCTCTTTTTCCCCTCTTGAGCAAAACCTAAAATAAGGCTTTCTGGCTCTCCTTTGTGACTTGATTCATATGACTCAATAGAAGTGCTCTCAAATACTGATACTTTGCCTCACAAACTGTGAAACATCAGATACCAAAGAACCACCATGATTCTGCTTCAGTAAACTACTTCATCAGTCTCTCTCACTTTCTTAGTTATAAACCAGACAAGAGCTCAAGGTGTTCTATCATGAACAGTTGATTATAAATTAAGTATCTCATGTAGTCTCCTTAGAGCCTCTTTTTATTTGTTGAGGATTGGAATAACTACCACCAATCATAGTTTCCCATTCCCTCCAAGGAACTCACACACAGCTCCATGAGCCCTGAAAATACTTGGAAATCTCCAAATCTCAACCTAGGTGGTCTCTCAGTGCAAGTGAGATGAGGAGCTACAGAGCCATTTGTATCAGTACAGTACTGTTAATACTTTTAAAATTATAATCTAGTATACTACTTTAAAATATATGCATTTAATTTGTTTCAGCAAACATTTATTTTAAAACTTGAATATATATGCCACCCCTGGTAGCTCAGTGGTAAAGAACCCTGCTGCCAATGCAAGAGATATGGGTTCAATCCCTGGATCAGAAAGATCTTCTGGAGAAGGAAATGAAAACCCACTCCAGTATTCATGCCTGGGAAATCCCTTGAACAGAGGAGCCTGGTGGGCTACAGTCTGTGGGGTCACAAAGAGTTAGATGATAGGAAAAGGAGTAGGTCAAGGCTATATACTGTCACCCTGCTTATTTAACTTATACGCAGAGTACATCATGAGAAACGCTGGACTGGAAGAAGCACAAGCTGGAATCAAGATTGCCAGGAGAAATATCAATAACCTCAGATATGCAGATGACACCACCCTTATGGCAGAAAGTGAAGAGGAACTAAAAAGTCTCTAAATGAAAGTGAAAGAGGAGAGTGAAAAAGTTGGCTTAAAGCTCAACATTCAGAAAAAGAAAAGATCATGGCATCCGGTCCCATCACCTCATGGGAAATAGATGGGGAAACAGTGGAAACAGTGTCAAACTTTATTTTTGGGGGCTCTAAAATCACTGTGGATGGTGACTGCAGCCATGAAATTAAAAGATGCTTACTCCTTGGAAGAAAAGTTATGACCAACCTAGATAGCATATTCAAAAGCAGAGACATTACTTTGCCGACTAAGTTTCGTCTAGTCAAGGCTATGGTTTTTCCTGTGGTCATGTATAGATGTGAGAGTTGGACTGTGAAGAAGGCTGAGCGCTGAAGAATTGATGCTTTTGAACTATGGTGTTGGAGAAGACTCTTGAGAGTCCCTTGGACTGCAAGGAGATCCAACCAATCCATTCTGAAGGAGATCAGCCCTGGGATTTCTTTGGAAGGAATGATGCTAAAGCTGAAACTCCAGTACTTTGGCCACCTCATGCGAAGAGTTAACTCATTGGAAAAGACTCTGATGCTGGGAGGGATTGAGGGGAGGAGAAGAAGGGGACGACTGAAGATGAGATGGCTGGATGGCATCACTGACTCGATGGACGTGAATCTGAGTGAACCCCAGGAGTTGTTGATGGACAGGGAGGCCTGGCGTACTGCAATTCATGGGGTCGCGGAGAGTCAGACACGACTGAGTGACTGAACTGAACTGAACTGAACTGAACTGAGCAATTGAGCACAACAACAATATAGAATGCACAATACACTCACTGTGAGAAGGAATCTTTAGAATTCTAGAGTCTTTATATTGAATAAATGGATCCCAATTCACTAGAACAAAGAAAGCAACAAAGAAAATCTAAATCTTAGAATAGAAAGCCAAAAATATTACTGCATTGATGATGATTGTAATAACATAAAAACAAGTATTTCTTAAAAAACATATGAGTGTTGTAGGACCAAGCATATCATGCATCTCTCCATTCATTTTAATTTACTGTCTTCTTTGTCAGTTCTCAGATGTTCAATTTATTACCTTTAGGGCTGGCCCCTGCTAACAAAGTGCATTATTTACTATTATGTTAATTCTTTAGGGTATGTTTTTCACAACTAAAATATAAGAGCCATATGGCAGGGACACTTGGTAAATTTTCTCATGGATGTTTTCATTGTGGTAAAAGTTGTAATGTGCCATTTAGTAGATAATGTTTGTTTTTGAATAGATGTAAATTAGAAAGGTATCTCACAATCAACTTATATTGTTCTCCTGATATATGCCATATAAGCAGAAATCTTTACTGAAACTTAGACTATATAAAATACCTTTTAAAAATAGACTATATTTTGAAGTAGTTTTAAGTTCACAGAAATATTATGCAGAAGGTCCAAGGGTTTTCTGTATACCTCCTACCCCCATATATGCATAACTTCCCCCATATGAGCATCCCTTATGACAGTGGTACATTTGTTAAACCTGATGAAACCTACATTGACACATCACTATTATCTGAAGTCCAGAATTTACATTAGGGTTCACTCTTGATGTTGAACATTCTACAAGTTTATACTATCAACTACAAATTGACACTTGCCATTGGCACTTGCCCTCTACTTCTATAAGGATTAAGTCATATGCTGTTGCAGCTGATTATTTTTCAACACACCCTGAAAGGAGTTCAGAGTGTAGAGCAGAAATTGGGCACTCTGTGCTCTGTGGAAGAGAGGGAAACTGACAGGACAAGTATTCAGATAGTTAGGTATTTTCAGGAGCTGATTTTATAAGCCCAAATCTAGTATCTTCTCAATCCAGAAAAGCACTAAAATCCTTCATGGTGACAACCATTCCTCATGACTAGCAGAAAACTTCTGGAAAAAAATGCACTTGATTGCATGTTCTCATCCTTTTCCAAAATCACATATATACTGACCTTCCCCCTGTCTCTTTGGAGCAAATTCTCAGTGCTATCTGATGTGCTGTCTCCCAGGCTGCAGTCCACATTTTGGCCCCATTAAAACTTAGCTCACAACTTTCATGTGCAATTTTTAAGTCTACTAGACTGATGTATAATGACATGTGTCTATCATCATAGTATCATACAGAGTAATTTCACTGCCTTAAAAATCCTCTGTGCTCTGCCTATTCATCTCTCTCTCTCTCCTAACCCCTCATAACCTGATCTTTTCCCTATCTTTACAGTTTTGGTTTTTTCCTCAATTTTGAATCATACAGTATGTGGCTTTTTCAGATTGGCTTCTTTCACTTAGTCATACACATTTGAATCCCACTCATGTCTTTTCATGGCATGATAGCATCTTTCTTTTTAGCACAGAATAGTATTCATTGCCTGAGTTACCACAGTCACAAAATACCTTTTGATCCCATGGTAATATTTATGTATTGACTTTTTGCTCATTCACTACTTAATTTAAATTAACAAGTATGTGCTTATAACATTAAAATATATAAAACACTGAAATTTATACCAACAAGGTAATTCTCTTTTTTTACGTTCATGTGGATTTTCAAATAGGTAGTTTAATGTATATCTAAAAATTAGTTAAATGTTTTTCACTTTGTGTCAAACCTCTTCCTCTTGTTTCCCTAGCTCAACAAAAAGTGCATCATATACATGGTTAAACAGGCAAGAGCATTAACCAAGACTTTGTTTCCCCATAATAATTTACTAAATCATGTTAATTTTGGATCGTCTCTATTACCAGAACTTAACTATTTGGTCCTGGATCCTTTGACACTTAGTTTATGTCACTGTCAATGATAAAGAAGACTAATAAAATCTTCCAACTAATACTCCTCTAATTTATTTAGTTCTCTGGAGCTAGAATAATGTTGGAAATACACAATACCAATATTTGTGAATTCCTATAATGGCTTTTATTTATATTTTTTTGCAGTTTCCATTCTCTTAATAAAAAATGTAAATCTCTTGGCAAAGTCAACAACACACTGCAAGAGCTGAGTCCTGCTCACATGTCCAGCATTAATTCTGAACTCACTACCTCCTTCCATAATATCCTCAGGCCACACTGAATGTCTTTCAGCTTCTAGTTCTTCCCTTGGAATTTTTGCATGTGCTATTTCCACTGTCTGGCACATACTTCCTTCTATCTAACAAATTTAACTTGCCAAGAGCTGCTCATCATTCTCACCTCAACATGAAGGCTATTTTCTCCCAAGAGCCTTCCCTGATTTTCTTTTGATTATTGTTTTTCTTCAGTGGCTGAGTTTTTTCTGACTCATTGTGACCACATGGACTATTGCCCATCAGGCTCCTCTGTCCGTAGGGTTCTCCAGGCAAGAATATTGGAATGTTTGCCATTTCTCCCTCCAGGGGATCTTCCTAGACTAGGGATCAAACTCTTTTCTCTTGAGTCTCCTGCATTCACAAGAAGATTCTTTTCCACTGACCCACCAGGAAATCCTCTCCTTTGATTATACTCAATGGTAATTAGCAGTGTTTCAGGGCTTTACATATAGTAACTTATTTAATCCTCATAAACAAGATTCCCATGAGTTAGGGTGACATGTTTGGTTCACCCTAAAGGAAGCTGAATTTGCCAAGCAGGAGGTTTATTAGTGACTGCTCCTGTCAACAGCATTTGTGGAAGGAAAAAGAAGAAGTTAGATTGAACAGAAGGAATCAAGCTGTGATGTAATCTCAAGGAACTCCTTAGCCAACTGGATGATGGTTCTGAAAACAGAATGACTGTAAAGACTGAGTTGAGGTGACAGAGACCTGGGATGCTATTCTCTTGTGTGACTTAGCCATTGGATGTCAGACACCCCAGGCAAGTGGCTGACTGAGACTGCTCTCTTCAGCTAAATCCCTCCCTAAAATGAATTTGACATTGAGAGCTATCTGCTGAAAGCAATCCCAGCAGCTGGCATAATGTTATACAGTGTTCTTATCCCAGCTTTATAGATGAGAAAACTTGGGAACAAATATATTGGGAAACTCATCTTATCTACACAGCAAAATTACTGGCTTGAGGACTCACACCAGAGGGTCTGGCCAACAGTTCATAACATACACAAAATCTGTTCCTGATGGATTAGAGATGCAAATACAGAAAAGAAAACAAAAACATTTCAAAAAATAAAATACAGGAAAATAACATGATGTACTTGGCATATTCCAACACTTTAAAGCTATAATATAAAGCAATAATCATAAATGGATACTTGATAATTTGAACTATGTTGTAAAAGATTTTGTCAAAGAGGCACATCAAATAATTTAAAGAGAAACCGCAAACATAATATTTAAAATAAATAGCTTAACAAAGTCTTTGCATCCAGAAAACAAATAAAGTTGTTAAGAAAACAAAATTGAAAAGTCAATTATTTAAAATTTGACAAAAGATTTGAATAAGTTCTTTACAAAAGAGAAAGTCAAAATGGTCTATAAACATCTTTAAAGGTCTCCACTTTCATAATCATTAGTAAAATACAAAATAAAACAGCACTGAAATTCCATAATATACCCCCAAGTGATTAAAATGAAAACAAGGTAAAATAATCCAGAAATAAATAAGTTGTAGTAAGGTAAAAACATAGAGCAAGAGCAAAATCTTATGCACTGCTGGTAGAGAGCTAAAATCAGTGCAACTGCTTGGGAAAATCACTCAGAAGTAACTACTGAAGATGAACATGCTAAAATAAAAACTTTTACTTCTAAATAACCCAGAAAAATGCATGTACATTCTCAAAAACATGTACAAGAATGCTTACAGCAGTATTACTAGAAATGGACCCAAATTGAAACCTATCCAATTTCTAATAGACAATGAAATGAATGAATGAATGAATGAATCCTGGTATATTTACACAGTGATAAGCTATTTGTTTGTGAAAATGCAGGGATTACTATTATATTTAACAATATGAACTGAGCCATTAAATCCAGCAGAAAAAATACATGTTCTGTGATTCCGACATTATAAAATTTACAAACAGGAAAAACTAATCTATGGAAATAGAAGTAAATGCAGCAGTTATTCTTAATGGATGGGACAGTAATACTGTAAAAGAACACAAAGACCCATCTGAAAGTTCCTCAGTCGTGTCTGACTCTATGTGAACCCATGGACTGTAACTGCCAGGCTCCTCTGTCTATGGAATTCTTTAGGCCAGAATACTGATGTGGGCAGTCATTCCCTTCTCCAGGGAATCTTCCAAACCTAGGGATCAAATCCAGGTCTCACACATTGCAAGTGGATTATTTACCATCTGAGCCACCATGGAAGCCCATGAATGTTCATAATTTGAAGTTCTTGATCAAGGTGCTGTTTATAAAGATAGGTTCAATTTATGAGAATTCACCAAGCTGTGCACTCATGATTTATGCAGTTTTCGAAATGTCCTGTTGTGCATTTTAGTTCTAAAGAAAAGTAATCCCAAGCATTCTGGGTCCAATGTTCATGATTTTAAGGACAATGTTCATTCATCATTTTCTATATATGTGAAAGTAAATCATTATAATATCATTGTATCACAAGGTAAAATCATATGATAAAGTTGAAGGTTCAAATGTGATACATTAGTTTTGGTCCTAAACGTGCATCTCAGAAAAATTCTTGAATTTATCCAACAAATGACATGTAAAAGAATGTGCAGATCTGCATTATTTGTTAAAAAAAAAAAAAAAGAAACGAAAAATGATTAAAGACAGAAAATATTCCAACTATTCATCAAGTCAACAAGAAAATAAATTGTGGTATGTTTACAACACATTATGCATTGGTGGTATACATCAGTGAACACAAATAAACTACAGTCGCCCACAACAGTGTGCATTAATTTTAGCAATAAACTGTTGGCTAAAAATCAAGTCCCTGAAGATTACACACAGCATAAAAAAATTTTTAACTATCCTGAAAACAATAAAAACCAAACAGCACAATATTTAGACATGTATATAAGTAAAACAAATTTTGAAACATAAAACATAAACACTAATTCTAAATGGAAGTTATTGTACCTAGAGGGGAGGCAAGGGTGTGGGACATGAAAAGAGCACATAGTGTTAATAAACATAACATATTAGTAATGTTCTAATTCATGAGTTGTGATAAGAATTTAAATTTTTCATTTTAAATTATTCATATAACATTGCATATATGACTTACATATATGTTTCATATATTTTTATATATATTTAATGTTATATTTTGAAGATGTTGATGCAAAAAATAGAAAATCCCAAAACACCATGGGCTGTGATGGGAAGGAGAGAGAAGAAATAAAAAAAAAATTGGATAATAGACTTTAAGGAGACTTATCTGTAATAGAAGACCCGATAGAAAGACAAAATAACAAAAGTATTTTATATAAAGGTGGGAGTAATGGTCAGAGGGAGATTTCTGGGTTTGTCAGTAAACTGTCAAGACTCTCACCTGAGAAAGACCAGGCTGACACATTAGATTCCTCCTTCCCTGAGTCCCACTTGCAGGATCCTCTTATTAGACAAGCTGTCCTTTCCCTTGTTTGTACTATATCTGAATATGAGCAGGGTAGACTGGTTCCAAATAGGAAAAGGAGTACGTCAAGGCTGTATATTGTCACCCTGCTTATCTAACTTATATAAAGTATACATCAAGAGAAACGCTGGACTGGAAGAAACACAGGCTGGAATCAAGATTGCCAGGAGAAATATCAATAACCTCAGATATGCAGATGACACCACCCTTACGGCAGAAAGTGAAGAGGAGCTAAAAAGCCTCTTGATGAAAGTAAAAGGGGAGAGTGAAAAAGTTGGCTTAAAGCTCAACGTTCAGAAAATGAAGATCATGGCATCCAGTCCCATCACTTCATGGGAAATAGATGGGGAAACAGTGGAAACAGTGTCAGACTTTATTTTCTGGGCTCCAAAATCACTGCAGATGGTGATTGCAGCCATGAAATTGAAAGACGCTTACTCCTTGGAAGAAAAGTTATGATCAACCTAGATAGCATATTCAAAAGCAGAGATATTACTTTGCCGACTAAGGTCCGTCTAGTCAAGGCTATGGTTTTTCCAGTAGTCATGTATGGATGTGAGAGTTGGACTGTGAAGAAGGCTGAGCACCGAAGAATTGATGCATTTGAACTGTGGTGTTGGAGAAGACTCTTGAGAGTCCCTTGGACTGCGAGGAGATCCAACCAGTCCATTCTGAAGGAGGTCAGTCCTGGGTGTTCTTTGGAAGGAATGATGCTAAAGCTGAAACTCCAGTACTTTGGCCACCTGATGTGAAGAGTTGACTCATTGGAAAAGACTTTGATGCTGGGAGGGATTGGGGGCAGGAGCAGAAGGGGACGACAGAGGATGAGATGGCTGGATGGCATCATGGACTCAATGGACGCGAGTCTGAGTGTACTCCGGGCTTTGGTCATGGACAAGGAGGCCTGGCGTACTGCAATTCATGGGGTCGCAAAGAGTCGGACATGACTGAGTGACTGAATTGAACTGATAGAAATAATAAAAATAAACTTCAAACTTTTTAGTGTTATAACTTTGTTTATAGGACCATGTGCTCTATTTGTTAGATGATTCACTGTTTACTGTGGTATTCTTTATGTCTAGCATAATTACTGACAAATGCTACATGTTTTTTAAAAACCTGTTAAGCTGGTGAACTCATAGAAACAAAGAGTAGAGTTAGGGAGTGGCTGGTCAAAAGCTACAAACTTTCAGTTATAACAGGAAGAACATCTGAGGATCTAATGTTTAACAGTTATAGTGATAACACTGAATTGTATAATCAAAATTTGTAATAAGAATAGAACTGCAGTGGCCTCACTGCACACAATATATGAGGTGATAAGGGTGAATGGGAGATGCATTCATAATATGTATGAATATCAAATTACATTATATACTTTAAATAGGGGCTTCCCTGGTGGCTCAGGGAGGAATGGTAAAGAATGGTAAAGAATCTGCCTACAATGCAGGAGATCCAGGTTCAATCCCTGGGGGAAGACCCCCTGGAGAAGGGAATGGCAACCTACTCCAGTATTCTTGCCTGAAGGATTCAATGGACAGAGGAACCTGGTAGGCTACAGTTCATGGGTCACAAAGAGTCAGACATGACTGAACAACTGACTGACTGACTGACTGACTGAAGTTGCTCAGTCGTGTCTGACTCTTTGTGACCCCATAGACTGTAACCTACCAGGCTCCTCTGTCCATGGGATTCTCCAGGCAATAGTACTGGAGTGGATTGCCATTTCCTTCTCCAGGGGATCTTCCCAACCCAGGGCTCGAACCCGGGTCTCCCGCATTGTAGACAGACACTTTACCATCTGAACCACCAGGGAAGTCCAACACACTTTAAATATCTTACAATTTTCTTGACAATGGTACCTTTAAAAAGCTGAAAAATTCTATTAAACTGATATATTTTAGCTAATCAATCTTATATATGTATCATTATTTTTAACTATAAGAAATTGTTGGGGTCAATAATTTCTGATCCATCAAACAGCAACTTTTATATGAATCATTTTATTATTAATAGTATAGCATTGCTTCCTAAAAGAGCTGTTTAATTTCAAGGCAATGACTCCGGTTCTCTTACAATAAAGGGGAGACCTGATGATATTGAGTAAATATAGAAACACAGATTGTCTGAGGATGAAAATATAAGCTGTAGGGCTATATTACATTTTGCAATACTACAAATAAATCCTTCAAATACAATCTTAAACTCCTAACATTTGACTATTATCAATAATAGTCAAAATTCCCCCTTCTTCTTAGAGGTGGAATTTTTGTGTAGGCTATGAAAAATTACCCATAGGAGTCAAGATATGACCTGAAGTTACACAGTAAAATTTTAAAATCATGATATTATTAGGTTGTTAGAATAGGAAAAAAGAGTCCATAATAGCGGTGGCTAAAAGATAAAGAAGGAAAAAGCCCATGAAAACAGAACAAAGGAAGGTCCAAGAACCAGAGTGAGGATCTCAGGTAAAACAAACAGCCATCTGGCTAGGCCAGTTTACATAGGGCAGGCTCTGGGGGAGGGGGAAAAAACAAACAAACAAACAAAAAAAAACATATAAAAAGAGGAGCCAAAATTGAGCCTCTGGCTTCTCTTCTCTTCCTGTCTTTTGGGTGGCCAGCCATCATGCCTCGAGGTTGGATTTTCCTTTGCTTGCCAAATAAAACTGAACTGTAATACCAATCCATATGTCACTTCAAATTTTTGCTGTGGTGAGACACAACCAAGGAAATTACACACTCCCCCGACATCTATGGTGCAGTGACTCAGATTTAACCTAGCTGAAACAACCTCGTCTCAGCCTCCACGAGGTGGAAGCCAAGCACAGCAGAATCCCAACTTGGTCAAAGCTCCCATGGTGGAAGCTGAATGTGAAGAAAACCCAATGCAGAGGAAGTGACAAGAAGTCCAGCCTGCTGGAAACCAGAACAGCAAAAACAATCTCACAGAAAGCTCATGTGGCTCAGTCTCAGATTGCAGACCTTCAGTTGGGATTAGGAAGTCCTCACTTCTACAGTTGGAAGGACATTTGGCTAGCAAAATCTTAATTCCTTTACAATCTCTTATTTCTTGTTTCCTTGAACTCCCCACAAAGAGGTGAGCAGCAGTGTGTGCAATTGAGGGACTTTCAGTTCAGTTCAGTAGCTCAGTCGTGTCCAACTCTTTGCGACCCCATGAATCGCAGCACGCCAGGCCTCCCTGTCCATCACCATCTCCCGGAGTTCACTCAGACTCACGTCCATCAAGTCCGTGATGCCATCCAGCCATCTCATCCTCGGTCGTCCCCTTCTCCTCCTGCCCCCAATCCCTCCCAGCATCAGAGTCTTTTCCAATGAGTCAACTCTTCACATCAGGTGGCCAAAGTACTGGAGTTTCAGCTTTAGCATCATTCCTTCCAAAGAAATCCCAGGGTTTATCTCCTTCAGAATGGACTGGTTGGATCTCCTCGCAGTCCAAGGGACTCTCAAGAATCTTCTCCAACACCACAGTTCAAATGCATCAATTCTTCGGTGCTCAGCCTTCTTCACAGTCCAACTCTCACATCCATACATGACCACAGGAAAAACCATAGCCTTGACTAGATGGACGTTAGTCGGCAAAGTAATGTCTCTGCTTTTGAATATACTGTCTAGCTTGGTCATAACTTTTCTTCCAAGGAGTAAGTGTCTTTTAATTTCATGGCTGCAGTCACCATCCGCAGTGATTTTGGAGCCCCCAAAAATAAAGTCTGACACTGTTTCCACTGTTTGCCCGTCTATTTCCCATGAAGTGATGGGACTGGATGCCATGATCTTAGTTTTCTGAATGTTGAGCTTTAAGCCAACTTTTTCACTCTCGTCTTTCACTTTCTTCAAGAGGCTTTTTAGTTCCTCTTCACTTTCTGCCATAAGGGTGGTGTCATCTGCATATCTGAGGTTACTGATATTTCTCCCAGCAATCTTGATTCCAGCTTGTGCTTCTTCCAGTCCAGCGTTTCTCATGGTGTACTCTGCATATAAGTTAAATAAGCCGGGTGACAATATGTAGCCTTGACGTACTCCTTTTCCTATTTGGAACCAGTCTGTTGTTCCATGTCCAATTCTAACTGTTGCTTCCTGACCTGCATACAGATTTCTCAAGAGGCAGGTCAGGTGGTCTGGTATTCCCATCTCTTTCAGAATTTTCCACAGTTTATTTTGATCCACATAGTCAAAGGCTTTGGCATAGTCAATAAAGCAGAAATAGATCTTTTTTCTTTGGTATGGGCTATTTAGAAGCTATTGCCCAAGTGGGTGGGGGCTCTTCTGTCCTTAATCTCCTTTGTGCCAAAGATCAGGCCAATGATAACTGTGACCACAGGTCAGGTATGTAGCAGATTTTCTGGCAGGTTATTAAGGCAATTCCTCAGCACATTTTTCCCATTGCTTTTTCCTCCCATCCTTCAGCTCCTCCCTCCATCTATGCCACTACTTATATCATCTTTCCATTTTTTAAAGTTGTTCTTGAAACTGTTTACCTAAGGTTGGGACTCAAACCCATGTGGCAGGGACTCTGTGCTACACTTAGTCACTCAGTTGTATTCAGCTGGGACTTGACCCTGGCCAAAAACCATGGTGCCTGGTTTTAGGACCTAATGAAGCTCAGGCTCTTGATGTCTCATTGCAAAAAATTCAGTGAGATACACAGCGTTAGGTAAGAGATGGATTTTTTCAGATTCTGAGAGGGGCACACATCAAGAGTGTGGGTCACAGAGGGGAGTGTAGCAGCTATGGAATGTGGTGTGGTTAGTTTTCCCTAACTGGGTGATTTCATATGCTAATGAGTGGGAGGATCATTCCAACAACTGGGGAACCACCCACTCCTCTGTCTTTTGACAGTGACTTGGAACCCTTGATCCTCAACCTGCTTGACTTGTCATCTTGTACCCATTTGATTTTAATCGGTTTATGTTATGCCTTTGGACTATGTCATTCTTTCAAAAGTTGTGCTCTGCCCCCTTCCCTCTGGTTACATGCACTTTTCCTAAGCCCCTTCTGGGCCCACAGTGTTGCCTCTACAATCTTCTGGAGGGACAGTCAGAAAATAGCTGGTCCTTGGGAGAGAAATACTGTATAATATCCAGTCCCTCTTGGTATTCAGGCCTTCATATTCCATGTTTCCTACAACATCTGTGTCAACAACACCTCTCAGTGAACCTTCTAGGGTGGGTCACAAGCACACAGTGCTTGCTAGAAGTCCATCTGTTGGTGGCATCCCTTCAAGGGCAATTGGGATTCCAGGGATAACGTTTGCCATTTTGAGAGTTAGGCCTATAGACCATTTGGACCCAAATCCTTACCACCCTTCTTCTAAAGTTACAAACATACCCCCGGATCAAATCTCCACTCCACTACTAAGGAACATCTGGTCTGTTGCCTCTTATCAATTTGTTTTTAAGCTACTTACTAGCTCCTATAACCAGGACCCTGCCCCCTTGTAGGCAACATTGCTCCACGCTGCTTATGATTAAAATGCTATTAATGCCCCAAACAGGACCAGATAACCCACTCTTTTGTCCTTACTTCTGTTATTACCTAAAGTGGGTCTACGACAATGAGATGTTTACCGTTCGAAACAATCTAAACTGTCCTTATGGAGGACTAGAGGAAATCAGTGACTTACATTCCCTCAGAGCAATAAGAGTATAAAGATTTATGGCTGTTTCATCAGATTCCCAGTCTCAGGGACCAGGCTTGGATTGCTTTACATGATGGTATCTATTCTCAACTGCGGTGGACAGACTGGCAATGAGTTAAAATTACACCCCATTAATCCTACCCAGCTCTAGTCCTTCTGGAAACCTTAGGGATATCCAACCCCAGCCTGGGAGTCCCAGGAGGTCCACCTGCCTAGACCTGCCTAGAGATCTGGTCCTCAGGAGGCTGTCACACCTCAACCTGCTCAAGGATCCTCTAGTCCAGGGATCCCAGGAGGTCTACATGCCTCAACCTGCCCAGGGATCCAATTCTTGGGAAGCTGACATACCTCGACCTGCCTGGGGATATTCTGTCTCCAAGAGGTATCACGTCTCAACCTGCCTGGGGATATGTACCCTGACCCAGCAATGCCCAGCTCTCAGGTTGTGACAGTACTGGGTAGGACAAGCTTCATAAAGACTCAACCCTAAGGAAGTCCACCCATGGAAATGGAAGGAAGCCTATTACTTGTGGGACTTAGCCCGGTCTCAGCAATAACATAAAGGCCCAAAGAGAAGACCATTGCCTTTCTGGAAAGTCTAAAAGAGACCTTCCAAAAGTCTACCAACCTGGATTTAGACTCTTATGAGGGACAGGTGATTTTAAAGGACAAATTCCTGTCCCAATGTGCATCAAACAATAGGATAAAGTTACAAGAGCTACGGCAGCAGGACCCTGCTTCCTCTTTAGATGAGATGGTACAGACAGCCACCAATACCTTTTATAACAGAGAACAGGAAGGGGAAGCCAAGGCTTAGGAAAGGGAGAGGAAGAAAGAGAAAAGGCCTGCCCAGATGCTGGCCACCCTCCAGGGAAGCCCTATGGCAAACCCCGAGTACTTGAAAGACAAGGCATGAGGCAAATGCCTAATCTGTAAACAGGCAGGGCATTGAGTCAAAGAGTGTCCAAACCGTGGCAAGTATCCTTAAACCATTAGCTACAAATGCCATCAACTGAGACACTGGGCAGCACTCTGCCCTCGAAACCCAAGAACTTCAAGATCGAGGGCCAAGTCTTTCCACACGATGGTTCAACAAGACTGAAGCAGCCTGCTCCAGCCAGCCCTCCTGTCACAGATAACCATCACGAGGCTGGAGCCAAGGGTGCAACTGGATGTGGCAGGTAGGTCTGAGAATTTATTTCTTGGTTGAGAGAGGGTCTACCTAGCCTGTCTTGACCTCCTACTCCAGAGCCTTCTCCTTCCAAATCTGTACCATTTTATGTGCTATAGGAAAAACAATTACAAAATATTCACCCAAGCACTTCTTTGTTGCTGGGATGGACAAATATTTTCCCACCAGTCTGGTGATCACTGCATGTTCTACTCCCTCACTGGGAAGAGATCTTTCCCTGCCTTCAAAATCTTGCAGCTATTGCAGTCCTTTAAAGAAGATGCTTTAAAACTCTCTTTTGGGGGCAAACTAATGATTTTTACTAGTCACAAAGTGAAACAACTCCTAAATTGGAGAGGCCAATAATGGATGTCTGATCAAAGGATCCTCAGATTTCAAATAGTACTGATGGAAAATCCAGGCCTGACTATAACCCCTTGTGATATTCTTAATGCTGCTACCCACCTGCCTAACTCTGATGGCTCTCTCCCCTTTCATTCTTGCCTAGAAACCTTGGGCCACTGGACAAAACCCTGAGAGGAATTATCAGAAGATCCTCTGACCAATCCTGAGGAAATCTGGTACACTGATGGAAGCAGCTTTGTCTTGGATGGCAAAAGAAGAGCCAGATATGCAGCAAGTCTCCAATTTTCAGACCATAGAGGCTAAACCTTTGCCACCAGGTACTTCAGACGAATTAGCTGAGCTCATAGCCTTGACTCAAGATTTAGATCTGGGAAAAGGAAAAAGAGTAGCCATTTACACTGACTTCAAGTAGGCCTTTGTGGTGCTACATGCACATGCTGCTATTTGGAAAGAAAGAGGCCACTTGACCACCCAAGGATCCCCAATCAGATATGGTGATAAAATAGTTAGGCTCTTTGAGGCAGTCCATCTGCTCACAGAAGTTTCAGTCTCCCACTATAAAGCACAACAAAAAGGGAGCATGGAAGTGGCACGAGGGAACCAAGCAGCTGATCAGGCAGCTAAGACAGCAGCATTACAGAACAATGACCTAATAGCGGTTGCCACCCTAGTTTCAAAGACTAATTTGCCAGAAACTCCTTCATATACTGAAGGTGAGACTCTGAAAGCTAAGAGTAAGAGTTTTTAAGAAGATCATATGGGGTGGTTCTAAAAGGAGGGGCTTCTTTTTCTGCCTGGGAACCTCCATTGGAAGTTGGTTAACTCCTTACATGCCACTACTCATTTAGGGGAAAAGGCCCTCCAAAGAGTAATAGAAAGTTCCTTCAGAGGAACAGGCCTCCAAATGACTATAAGGCAAATGGTCTCTTCTTATCTCATTTGCCAATTAAACAACCCCCAAGGAACTCAAAGACCCTAGCTGGCCCAGCCCATCCAACAACATGGGACCTACCCAGGAGAGAACTGGCAGACGGACTTTACCCAAATGCCAGTTTCTCAAGGGTATAAATACCTATTAGTCATGACAGATACATTCACAGGATGGATTGGAGGCTTTCCCACCTGGACCGAGAAGCCTGAGGAGGTGGTAAAACAAAACTGCTTCATGAAATCATTCCAAGATTTGGTCTGCCCAGGTCATTACAAAGTGACAATGGGACATCATTTACTTCTAAGGTCACCCATGGGACCTCTAAAGCATTGGACATTACTTATTATCTCCATTGTGCCTGGAGTCCTCAGTCTTCAGGAAAAGTAGAAAGAGCCAATCAATTCTTAAAATCAGCAATAAAAAGGATAACCCAGGAGACATCCCTGGGATGCAAGGAGGCTTTACCAATAGCTCTTCTCTGCACCCGTATTGCCCTTAAGGAAAAGGTTGATCTTAGTTTTTATGAGATGCTATATGGGAGGCATTTTGTTTGTGTCAGTGATCTCTTCCTAGATCCAGATCAGACCCTGTGATCTTATAAAATGACCATTGGGCAATTCCAACAAGATATACGCTTGTGGGGTGTGAACCAGGACCCAAAAGACTCTAAAGAGCCACCATATATGCTCCAGGGACTCAAGTCTTATTTAAAGTCTGGAAATATGGGTCCCCAAAGGTTCAACTCCAGTCCACATGGAAGGGCCCCTACCCTGTAATACTTGCTATCCCCACAGCAGTCAAGGTACCAGGACACGACTCCTGGATTCACTACTCACCAGTCAAGCCATGGAAGAAAACTGAAGAGGACATTCAGAACACCTGTGAGCCCCTAGGAGCTCTCAGATACCTATTCAGGACTACAAGTGAGTGCCATTTTAATGAATACCCCCAAAATCTAGTTTCTGGAGATAATATTTCTCAGGATGGCTCTTAAGAGCCAACACAGCTTAAGAGAGCTTGTACTCCAAAAAAAGATGGAGGTAGATCTCCTGATCCCTGGACAAGGAGAAACTTGAGTCATCTTGAATGAGACGTCTTGTTTCTTCTCCTGTTCTCCTGATCCCTGGACAAGGAGAAACTTGAGTCATCTTGAATGAGACATCTTGTTTCTTCTCCTGTTCTCCTGATCCCTGGACAAGGAGAAACTTGAGTCACCTTGAATGCGACGTCTTGTTTCTTCTCCTGGTGAGGGGGAATTTTGAGTTGGCTAACATCCCTACTAATCCTTGTCATCACCTTATTGATGCTGCTTATGATTGCACCATGTATTATCAATTGTCTAGCCCATTTTGTCTCTGCCCAAGTCAACAATCTACAACGTGCAGTACCAGTTCAACAAAAATATATATAACTACAGCTGACCACGGAAAATATCACTCCCCCTTAGATGGACACTGCTATAAGAACTCTGCAGGAGTCTATAGTGGTGGTGGCTAAAAGACAAAGAAGGGAAAAGCCTGTGAAAATGGGACAAAGGAAGGTCCAAGGACCGGAGTGAGCACCTCAGGTGAAGCAAACAGCCTCCTGGCTAGCCCAGTTTACATAGGACAGGCTCAGGGGCAGTACATATTAAAAGAACATATAAAACATATGTTCATATAAAACATATAAAAAGAGGAGCCAAAATTGAGCCTCTGGCTTCTCTTCTCTTTCCGTGTTTGCCTGCCCTCACATGTCAAGGATGTATTTTCCTTTGCTTGCCAGATAAAACTGAGCTGTAATACCGATCCATCCATCACTTCAAATTTTTACTGTGGTGAGAGAGAACCCAGGAAATTACCCACTCCCTAGACAATTGTATTTGAAACATAGTTGAAGAAACGATAGAAATGTGAAATTACTTTATTGATACAGAGGCATAATTTCAACAGAAGAAAAAAATCTGTAGTTTTGAGTTCGAACAGCTACATTTTTACTATTAAACTGTGAGTAGAAGATCAATTGACCAATTAATTACTCAGTGGATACAGAAATGAAACTATTACAGCAAAAATGTTAATGATCAAGCACTGAAACTAATAAAATCTCCATATATAATGGCATCTTTTTGCATCTCTATGATGTTAATTAATAAGTAATGTGGTTAATGTAATAGAAGTAATGCAACTTAATAGGCGTCTTCTTTAGTTTAACAAATCAAATTATAATGAAATAGAGTGACTTTAAATATTTTCCTCTTCTTCAAATAACATTGAATATTCTAATTTCTATTTTGTTTAGAATTCAAATCACCCTCCAATGTTTATGAAAGGGATTTGAAATCTTTTCGCAAAGGTATGTCTTTAGCAGCAGCACACCAAATTCTGATTATCAACTGCTAAGCCAGGGACTCTCAGAGAAGCCAATGGCACCCCACTCCAGTATTCTTGCCTGCAAAATCCCATGGATGGAGGAGCCTGGTAGGCTGCAGTCCCGGGGGTCGCTAAGAGTCGAACACGACTGAGCGACTTCACTTTCATGCACTGGAGACGGAAATGGCAGCCCACTCCAGTGTTTTTGCCTGGAGAGTCCCAGGGTTGGGGGAGCCCGGTGGCTGCCATCTATGGGGTCGCACAGAGTCAGACACGACTGAACCGATGTAGAAGCAGCAGCAAGCCAGGGACTCTAGACATACTGCAATTCTGATGTTTTTAATTGCAAAGTTTATACTTAAATGGCTGCTTAATGATCTGTGACCCCAGCTTCAAAAGAAAAAACCTTTCAATAATAACCAACTTCTAGAGCTCATGAAATTTTTATGGATTCATGAATTATGACATTTTAGATCAGACCCTGGTTATTCATCTATGAAATTGATGCCACATCTGACGTTTATTCAGAAAGTGCTCGTAGTGCTTGGATTCAGATTTAGGCAGAAGGATTATTTCTCTGATTAACTAGCTTGATTCTCATCTATACTCTTAGGTATAGATGAGAAAGATCCCACTTTAATTCGTGACAGTTGGTAATAAGATACTTTGTATTTTCTGTTATTTTACCTTTTCATTACGTTAGAGAGGTTTGGGGTGTCCCCCCCCCCCCCACCCCGTTCTTGTATAAGTAAATCTTCATTCCCTCACATGTCAGTATTTGAGTGATTTTTTCCACTTCTATTTTATCTTGGGTCCAAATCAATGATTTATGATCAGAAAGTTTTGTCAGCAGTTCTTTTAAAACTTTAGGAACTACATCAAGATCTCTATGGAAATGCAGTACTGATTTGCCAACAAAAATTAGATCTCTCTCTCTTTCTCTGCCATTATAAATGCCAATTCATGATTATTGAACAAAAGAAGAGAAAACAGCATAAAATTATCCAGATTTTGTTGATCTTATTCCTGTATGTTGGATACAGTTAATTAAACACAATTCAATAAATAATTATTTAAGATTTAACATGCAAATCAATGGCTGTTCATTGACCATTGACAATGTACCTGAGAACTTGCTAAATGGAAAAAAAAGAAAAAAAAAAAAGAAGGAAGAGTCAGGTAAAGTTCCTGTAGGTTTGCTTTATATTGAAGCATCGTTAAAGTTAGTGTGCACCAAAATTATTCAGAGAACATGTTAAAACACAGATGGTTGGGACCCACTCCCAGAATTTAGAACTCAGTAGGTCAATTAGCAGCTGATACTGCTGCTGCTGCTGTCCTGGGAACAACACTTGCTAAACCACCTATTAAATGAATGCCTGTATTCTCAAATGAATATCTGTCCATGGGGTCCAGAGGAAACTTTGTCAAAGTATTCACTTCCTTTTTACCTTATTGCAACATACATTATTCATTCCAATAATCCTGTTTTTCATTTGCTGAAATGATAGATAGTGAGATGAGAGAATTCTTTCTGGGTTAAAATGTTCAGCAATTCCTTGGAGCTTCATCTGTGACTATTTAAGATTATTAGGAATGTTTGCCAATTCTAATACTATCCACTGCTATATACGGTCAGGTATGGTGTTTTCTTTTTTCCTTGTAAATTCTTTTGAAGTATAGTACACAGAAAAATGCAAAATCACTAGTATATAGCTTGATACACTTTCATAAAGAGAGCACACACATTCTCACCATCATCCAGATGAAGAAAAGCAATATTATCAATACCCAGAAACCTACTTAGAGTACATACCTTTCCATCAATATTGTCCCTATTTCTAACACCATTGATGGAAATCTGCTTCCATACATTAAATGGAATCACACTGAATGCACTTTTTGTGACTGCTCTCTTTTTGAGTTTTGGATTTTTGGTTCTTGCTGTTTTTTTTCCTCAATATCATCTCTGCAAGATGTGTCCTACCTTGTGTTATATGGCAGTTTGTTTTGTTTTCTGTCCTTCACTGTACTGTATGATTTTATTGCAAAATATCCATTCTATTTTTGTTGCACAGTTGACTTGTTTCTGATGTTTGGCTAAAGCTGTTATGGAAATAATTATTCATCAGTTCAGTTCAAGTCAGGTCACTCAGTCGTGTCTGACTCTTTGCCACCCCATGGACTGCAGCATGCCAGACCTCCCTATCCATTACCAACTCCCAGAGTTTACCCAGACTCATGTCCATTGAGTCAGTAATGCCATCCAACCACCTCATCCTCTGTCGTCCCCTTCTCCTCCTGCCCTCAATCTTTCCTAGCATCAAGGTCTTTTCAAATGAGTCAGCTCTTCGCATCAGGCGGCCAAAGTATTAGAGTTTCAGCTTCAACGTCAGTCCTTTCAATGAACACTCAGGACTGATCTCCTTTAGGATAGACAGGTTGGATCTCCTTACAGTCCAAGGGACTCTCTAGAGTCTTCTCCAACACCACAGTTCAAAAGCATCAATTGTTTGCTGCTCAGCTTTCTTTATAGTCCAACTCTCACATCCATACATGACTACATAGCCTTGACTAGACTGACCTTTGTTGGCAAAGTGATGTCTCTGCTTTTTAATATACTGTCTAGATTGGTAATGACTTTCCTTCCAAGGAGTAAGCGTCTTTTAATTTCATGGCTGGAATCACCATCTGCAGTGATTTTGGAGCCCAGAAAAATAAAGTCAGCCACTATGTCCACTGTTTCCCCATCTATTTGCCATGAAGTGATGAGACCGGATGCCATGGTCTTAGTTTTCTGGATGTTGAGCTTTAAGCCAACTTTTTCACTCTCCTCTTTCACTTTCATCAAGAGGCCCTCTAGTTCTTCTTCACTTTCTGCCATAAAGGCAGTGTCATCTGCATATCTGAGGTTATTGATATTTCTCCTGGCAATCTTAATTCCAGTTTGTGCTTCATCCAGCCCATTATTCATTATAATTATTCATAATTTTCAGTAAACATGTATACAGACTTTTCATAAGGTGTATACATAGAAGTACAGTTGCTGGATATAGGAATGTGCATTTTCAGCTTTCAGAGACACTGCCAAATAATTTTCCAGAGCAATTTTAACAATTCAAAATCTCACAAGCAACCATGTTTCTAGCACTCTAAATCCTTGTCAGTCCTTTTTTAGTTTATTTGTTTGTTTGTTTGTTTTTTGCTTTTTTCTTTGTTTTTAAATTTAGTTATTCTGATGGGTTTGTATGAAGACTAGCATCATCTCAGATGTATTACAGTACAGATAATGGATATTCTCTCTTATCTCCAAAGTAAGAGATATTTTGAATATATCTTTATTATATATAGCCATTCAAAGTCTTTCTTTTGTTCTTCTTTTTTTATTTCTATTAGGTTTCCAGCCTTCTTTTATTTTCTTGATTCAGCCAATGAACTCTTTGTAATATAAAGATATATCTTCTACTATTGTGTAGCTTGCTTTTCTCTCTTAATTGTATCTTGTTCAAAATTTTTTACATTGTTAAAAGTTTTTAATTTCAATGCATTCTTTTTTTTAGTTTAAATGCATTCTATAATTTTTTTTCATTTTGGTTTATTGCTGTCTAGGTATTAAGAAAGTTTTGCCTAATCTTTGTCAATATTATGCCCTATATTTGTTAATATCACAAATTTATTCAGTCAATTTTTATGGATTTTTTTGTTTAACTTTTGCATTTAGAGTTGTGTACCATTTATAAAGTTATTGTGTGTAGATGTGAGGAGTAAAAGATTTTTCATTTTTCTAAAGTACCAACCATTAAAATGCTTTTACTTACTGTTGTAGAGTGTTTCTATGGTCATAGGTCAGGTGACTTATATATGTGTGATTTGCTTCTGGACATTCAACTTTTCAATGTTTCAATTTTGTGTATTTCTAGAAATTATACACTCATTTATGACTTTTTAAATTTTAATGCATAGTATTATTTTAATGACTTTCTTGAAAATAATAGAATCTTAGAACACTTTTACTCCATTCAGCTCACCCTCCTAATTTCTATTATGGCTCCTGTATAATTTGTGCTACAACAATTATACACAGATACTTAAACCCCTAAGGTATTATTATTACTATTCTATGTAGTTAGTGGGGTCCAGATCACAAGAAGAAATTTTGCACATCACATATCACTTTCTAACTCTATATTCAATGGTAGTGATATTTAAAAAGGGAAATTGATGAATGTGACCAATCAAGATTTTTCAAAATTGTTATTAAGCATTTACCAGCATACATTTACATACAGTCAATATTCAATTAACTTTTTTTGACATATTTAATTTTTCAACTCTTGTTATTCTTCTCTGATTCCTTCTTCTGTGGATTCATTCTGCTATGACCTGATAATTAATTTTTGTTATTTTACTGTGGTTATGCTGGTGAAGCATTCCGATGTCTGTAGGCTATCTTTATTTTAGTTTCATTTCTGGAAATGAGATTCCTTTTATAAAGCTTGGGCTTCCATGATGGCTCAGTGGTAAAGAATCTGCCTGCAGTGCAGGAGATGTAAGAGATGGGTTCATTCCCTGGGTTGAGAAAAGATACCCTGGAGGAGGAAATGACAACCCACTCCAGTATTCTTGCCTGAAAAATCCCATGGACAGAGGAAGCTAGTGGACTACAGCCCAAAAGGTCACAAAGAGTCAGACATGACTGAGTGACCAAGTGCACATAGAATATTAATAGTTTTAATATTTTCTTTTGGCAATTAAAAAATGCCCTTCTGTTAAATTTATTGCTTCCTCCTTTCTTAATGAGAAGGCAATTGCCAGTTCTTTTCTTTTTTTCCTTTGGCTTCTTTCTCTTCCATTCTTTTACAAAGCATTCTATTGAGGGATGATTCACACACACACACACACACACACACACACACAGAAGCTGTGCTCATTTAAGATATACAACTTGATGAATTTGAAGATAAATATACACATGTGAAACCATCACCACCTGTGAAACTGTCACCACAATCTACATCAGAAACATATCCATCACATCCAAAACTTCCTTTTTGTCCTCTGTATTATTATGTTTTGGGGGATAAGAATACAATATAAGGTTTACTCACTTAGAAAAATTTAAAGTGTATAATACAGTATTGATAACTATAGATACTATGCTGTACGGTAGATTTCCAGGACTTAATCATGTGTACTGAAGCTTTGTACTCTTTGACTAATACCTCTCTGTTTTCTCTTTTTCCAAGTCCCTGGCACTCACCATTCTACTCTCTGCTTCTATGAATTTGATTATTTTAGATTCCTTGGCAACAGTGTGTTTTACTTTAAGAAAGGCACACACTTATCAAAGACTATTAAAGTATGTGCCCTTCTATGTCTGGCTTATATCACTTATGATGTCCTCCAGGTTCATCCATGTTGTCAGAAAAAGCACAATTTCCTTCCTTTTTAAGACAATAAAATTCATCCCTTTGTATCTATGTGCCAAATTTTCTTTATCCATCCATCCAAGATATACATATAAATTGTTTCCAGGCCTTGCATATTGTGAATAATTCTTCAATAAATATGAGAGTGCAGCTGTCTCTTTGAGATCTTGATTTCTACTCCTTTGGATTCACAGAAGTGAAATTGCTGGATCATACGATAGTTCTATTTGCAAATAATATATCTGATAAAGGGTTAATATCCAAAAAATATAAAGAACTCCTACAACTTGGTAACAAAAACACAAATAACCTAATTAATAAATGGACAAAGGAAATGAATAGGCATTTCTCCAAAGAAAACATTCAAATGGCCAATAGACATATGAAAATGTGCTCAACATCACTAATGCTTGTTGTTTAGTTACCAAGTCATGTCCAACTCTTTTGCAACCCCATGAACTGTAAAGCCTTCCAGCCTCCTATGTCAGTGGAATTTCCCAGGCAAGAACCCTGGTGTGGGGTGCCATTTCCTTCTCCAGGGGATCTTCCTGGCACAGGGATCAGATCTGCATCTCCTGCATTGGCAGAAACATTCTTTACCACTGAGCCACCAGGGAAGTCCCACTGATTATTAAGGAAAGGTAAATCAAAACTACAAAGAAATATCACCTCACACTTGTTAGGATAACTCTTATGAAAGAAAAAAAAGAAGAAGAAAGAAAGAGAGGGAGAAAGAGAAGGAGAAGGAAGGAGACAGAAGCATCTAGTTCACATCTATCAGCAGCAGTCCCTGGGCAAAGCAAGTATTATCAAACTCTTCCCTCTCCTAAGAATCAGCAAATGCCCCAGGGGAAAGTGACTTACCCAAGTCTGCTTTCCAAAATCTTAGACTCTCTCCTCTTCCTTCCTTCAACAGTACCCTAAGTTCTTCAAACTGATGATTTTTAGTTTTGCTACAACTTTATTAATTGCTTTTGGTGGAAGAGTTGACCTACTACAATTATTCTAACTTACATATTTCTCCAACTTTCTTGGAATGTCCCACAGGACTACTCTATTTAGACATAAATGTTCTATACTCAGGAAAAATATAAAGAGAGTGAATAAGGAAGAACTGTATCTATTAGAATGATATTAGCATATGATGCTAGAATATGACATGGTATTGAGGCAAAATTATTATATTATCAATATTAAATATATTTCCAAGTTATGATTTGTCTCAAGCTGGCAATGAGCTAATTAAAAAATAATAAATAAAATAATAAGTAGCAATGAACTAATTTAAGTGGTAAACAAATATTTATAAACAAGACTAGCAAGGTACAAAGTAATTCAAATTATAAATTACAGAGGTACATATTAGAATCTTCTATCTTAGCTTAGAAAATCGTGGGCATTGCTAACATAATCTTTCTGGGAGTAATTTCTAAGTCCCAAGAGGCAAAATTGTCAATTTTTTGATCAATAAAATCCTATCATTTTCACATCTGTTTGATCTAATGTTAACTATACAAATTGTATAACAAATTGGAAAGAGAAGACATATCTTTAAAAGGTGGATAAATAAACTCAAAAGCAAAGCATAAATGTTCAGTATACTTCCTTATATAAAATGACATTTTTTGAAGAGTCACATAGGCTTCAGTGTATATTTGGAATTATAAATCATTTTTGTTGATATTATATTCATAACATCTAACAAAATATTGATCTTAGTGTATGGTACTCAGAGATACTAGAATATTTGTTTATAATCTGAACACATGTTAGCACAAAGACTTTTTTTCCTAAATATTTCTAAGAGAACTTTATTGGGTTTATGATATTTTAAAAATCTGTATTGAAAAGAAGAGTTATTGAGTTTTTTCTATTATAAAGTTTTATGGCTCAGTTTTGAAAATGAAAATGTACCATTATTGAATTATAGAAGAAAGGAAGACTTTATAAGCTAAATTACCTATGTATTTGTGTGTTTTTTTTTCCCGTGCATATTAGTTTCTGGCCTGAATTTTAAAATACTTATTCTACTACAAAAGGAGATATGTAAATTTTATCTAATTTTTTTTAAAGATATTTTGTGTTAAAATTGAAAGTTTTCCAAATTTTTAAGATGATTACATTACTTTGATATTAGTTTCATGTCTTGAATTATGTATAGTTTCCATTCTATAACTTAATACTCTAATTTTGCATGATTTATTATTTATTGATTAGCTTTTAAACTTCATTAAACACTACCATTTCTTTAAGAGAACATTAAGAACACATTTTAAAAGACACTGATATTTTAAAATATATGTATAATAAAAATTAGTAAAGCAAAGTTTTGCAAAATGAGCATAATCTGCATTAAAAAATGAGTTTTATAAAAGTTATGAGAAAAATATCTCAGTTCTACTCTAATAAATAATAGTTAACAGAAAAAATGATAGATATGCTATTACTCTTACCAATCAGATGCTTATTATTTTCTTTTGGTGGATTATCTACTTCTACAAAAGTATATTGTGCAATAGTTTTCATTATCAAAAGAGTGGCCACTGTGTAAAGTGACAGGCAATATGTTTCTTGGATGACAATTTACACTATGGAGGGCAGAAGTGAACTACGAATGTTAAATGTGAACCTGTGCATACTAAAAGTTTATAAATACTTGGGCACACACAATGAATGAATAACAATAGTCTTAAATTGTTATGCAAAGAAAAACTGTAAGCATAAACATATTTATTCAGATGTGTTTATATGTGCTCAGTCACTTCAGTCGTGTCCGACTCTGTGACCCCATGGACCATGGCCCGCCAGGCTCCTCTGTGCATGGGATTCTCCAGGTAAGAACACTAGAGTGGGTTGCCATTTCCTTCTCCAGTGATAAAGTATGAAGTGAGTGAAGGGAGTGAAGTGAAGTCGTTTAGTGGTGTCTGACTCTTTGGGACCCCATGGACTATAACCTACCAGGCTCCTCCATCCATGGGATTTTCCAGGCAAGAGTACTGGAGTGGGTTGCCATTTCCTTCTCCAATGTAATGTAAGTATGCAAGTATATGGGAGAGGAATTTACCCTACTTTAGAAGTGATATGATTCACTGTTTTTTCACTGTGGTTTAAGGAAAACACTTAAAGTTGTAACCATGGATTGTGTGTGATAAATTCATAGTTTAATCAGGTATCATCAAATAAGAAAGAAGCCAAGAAAACTGCTTTTATAGCAAAGAAAAGCAGTCGCATGATTGAGAACTCAGTCTTTAATATTTTCTATTCAAGTTATATATGGAGTTATTTAGTTTCAGCAGCTCTGTTGATTTTCTGGAATTTCCTTCTTTTTTTTTTTTTTATTATTATTATTTTTTTTTAATTTTAAAATCTTTAATTCTTACATGTGTTCCCAAACATGAACCCCCCTCCCACCTCCCTCCCCATAACATCTCTGTGGGTCATCCCCATGCACCAGCCCCAAGCATGCTGTATCCTGCGTCAGACATAGACTAGCGATTCAATTCTTACATGATAGTATACATGATAGAATGCCATTCTCCCATATCATCCCACCCTCTCCCTCTCCCTCTGAGTCCAAAAGTCCGTTATAGACAGCTGCGTCTTTTTCCTGTCTTGCATCCAGGGTCGTCATTGCCATCTTTCTAAATTCCGTATATATGTGTTAGTATACTGTATTGGTGTTTTTCTTTCTGGCTTACTTCACTCTGTATAATCGGCTCCAGTTTCGTCCATCTCATCAGAACTGATTCAAATGAATTCTTTTTAACGGCTGAGTAATACTCCATTGTGTATATGTACCACAGCCTTCTTATCCATTCATCTGCTGATGGACATCTAGGTTGTTTCCATGTCCTGGCTATTATAAACAGTGCTGCGATGAACATTGGGGTACATGTGTCTCTTTCAATTCTGGTTTCCTCGGTGTGTATGCCCAGCAGTGGGATTGCTGGGTCATAAGGGAGTTCTATTTGCAATTTTTTAAGGAATCTCCACACTGTTCTCCATAGTGGCTGTACTAGTTTGCATTCCCACCAACAGTGTAGGAGGGTTCCCTTTTCTCCACACCCTCTCCAGCATTTATTGCTTGCAGATTTTTGGATCGCAGCCATTCTGACTGGTGTGAAGTGGTACCTCATTGTGGTTTTGATTTGCATTTCTCTGATAATGAGTGATGTTGAGCATCTTTTCATGTGTTTGTTAGCCATCCGTATGTCTTCTTTGGAGATGTGTCTATTTAGTTCTTTGGCCCATTTTTTGATTGGGTCATTTATTTTTCTGGAATTGAGCTGCATAAGTTGCTTGTATATTTTTGAGATTAGTTGTTTGTCAGTTGCTTCATTTGCTATTATTTTCTCCCATTCAGAAGGCTGTCTTTTCACCTTGCTGATATTTTCCTTTGTTGTGCAGAAGCTTTTAATTTTAATTAGATCCCATTTGTTTATTTTTGCTTTTATTTCCAGAATTCTGGGGGGTGGATCATAGAGGATCCTGCTGTGATTTATGTCTGAGAGTGTTTTGCCTATGTTCTCCTCTAGGAGTTTTATAGTTTCTGGTCTTAAATTTAGATCTTTAATCCATTTTGAGTTTATTTTTGTGTGTGGTGTTAGAAAGTGATCTAGTTTCATTCTTTTACAAGTGGTTGACCAGTTTTCCCAGCACCACTTGTTAAAGAGATTGTCTTTACTCCATTGTATATTCTTGCCTCCTTTGTCAAAGATAAGGTGTCCATATGTGTGTGGATTTATCTCTGGGCTTTCTATTTTGTTCCATTGATCTATATGTCTGTCTTTGTGCCAGTACCATACTGTTTTGATGACTGTGGCTTTGTAGTAGAGCCTGAAGTCAGGCAAGTTGATTCCTCCAGTTCCATTCTTCTTTCTCAAGATTGCTTTGGCAATTCGAGGTTTTTTGTATTTCCATACAAATCTTGAAATTATTTGTTCTAGTTCTGTGAAAAATATGGCTGGTAGCTTGATAGGGATTGCATTGAATTTGTAAATTGCTTTGGGTAGTATACTCATTTTCACTATATTGATTCTTCCGATCCATGAACATGGTATATTTCTCCATCTATTAGTGTCCTCTTTGATTTCTTTCATCAGTGTTTTATAGTTTTCTGTATATAGGTCTTTAGTTTCTTTGGGTAGATATATTCCTAAGTATTTTATTCTTTTCGTTGCAATGGTGAATGGAATTGTTTCCTTAATTGCTTTTTCTACTTTCTCATTATTGGTGTATAGGAATGCAAGGGATTTCTGTGTGTTGATTTTATATCCTGCAACTTTACTATATTCATTGATGAGCTCTAGTAATTTTCTGGTGGAGTCTTTAGGGTTTTCTATGTAGAGGATCATGTCATCTGCAAACAGTGAGAGTTTTACTTCTTCTTTTCCAATTTGGATTCCTTTTATTTCTTTTTCTGCTCTGATTGCTGTGGCCAAAACTTCCAGAACTATGTTGAATAGTAGCGGTGAAAGTGGACACCCTTGTCTTGTTCCTGACTTTAGGGGAAATGCTTTCAATTTTTCACCATTGAGGATAATGTTTGCTGTGGGTTTGTCATATATAGCTTTTATTATGTTGAGGTATGTTCCTTCTATTCCTGCTTTCTGGAGAGTTTTAATCATAAATGGATGTTGAATTTTGTCAAAGGCCTTCTCTGCATCTATTGAGATAATCATATGGTTTTTATTTTTCAGTTTGTTAATGTGGTGAATTACATTGATTGATTTGCGGATATTGAAGAATCCTTGCATCCCTGGGATAAAGCCCACTTGGTCATGGTGTATGATCTTTTTAATGTGTTGTTGGATTCTGATTGCTAGAATTTTGTTGAGGATTTTTGCATCTATGTTCATCAGTGATATTGGCCTGTAGTTTTCTTTTTTTGTGACATCTTTGTCAGGTTTTGGTATTAGAGTGATGGTGGCCTCATAGAATGAGTTTGGAAGTTTACCTTCCTCTGCAATTTTCTGGAAGAGTTTGAGTAGGATAGGTGTTAGCTCTTCTCGAAATTTTTGGTAGAATTCAGCTGTGAAGCCGTCTGGACCTGGGCTTTTGTTTCCTGGAAGATTTCTGATTACAGTTTCAATTTCCGTGCTTGTGATGGGTCTGTTAAGATTTTCTATTTCTTCCTGGTTCAGTTTTGGAAAATTGTACTTTTCTAAGAATTTGTCCATTTCTTCCATGTTGTCCATTTTATTGGCATACAACTGCTGATAGTAGTCTCTTATGATCCTTTGTATTTCTGTGTTGTCTGTTGTGATCTCTCCATTTTCATTTCTAATTTTATTGATTTGATTTTTCTCTCTTTGCTTCTTGATGAGTCTGGCTAATGGTTTGTCAATTTTATTTATCCTTTCAAAGAACCAGCTTTTGGCTTTGTTGATTTTTGCTATGGTCTCTTTTGTTTCTTTTGCATTTATTTCTGCCCTAATTTTTAAGATTTCTTTCCTTCTACTAACTCTGGGGTTCTCCAATTCTTCCTTTTCTAGTTGCTTTAGTTGTAGAGTTAGGTTATTTATTTGACTTTTTTCTTGTTTCTTGAGGTATGCCTGTATTGCTATGAACTTTCCTCTTAGCACTGCTTTTATAGTGTCCCACAGGTTTTGGGTTGTTGTGTTTTCATTTTCATTAGTTTCTATGCATATTTTGATTTCTTTTTTGATTTCTTCTATGATTTGTTGGTTATTCAGAAGTGTGTTGTTCAACCTCCATATGTTGGAATTTTTAGTATTTTTTCTCCTGTAATTGAGATCTAATCTTAATGCATTATGGTCAGAAAAGATGCTTGGAATGATTTCGATTTTTTTGAATTTATCAAGTTTAGATTTATGGCCCAGGATGTGATCTATCCTGGAGAAGGTTCCATGAGCACTTGAGAAAAAGGTGAAATTCATTGTTTTGGGGTGAAATGTCCTATAGATATCAATTAGGTCTAATTGATCTAATGTATCATTTAAAGTTTGCGTTTCTTTGTTAATTTTCTGTTTAGTTGATCTGTCCATAGGTGTGAGTGGGGTATTAAAGTCTCCCACTATTATTGTGTTATTGTTGATTTCCCCTTTCATACTTGTTAGCATTTGTCTTACATATTGCGGTGCTCCTATGTTGGGTGCATATATATTTATAATTGTTATATCTTCTTCTTGGATTGATCCTTTGATCATTATGTAGTGGCCTTCTTTGTCTCTTTTCACAGCCTTTGTTTTAAAGTCTATTTTATCGGATATGAGTATTGCCACTCCTGCTTTCTTTTGGTCTCTATTTGCGTGGTATATCTTTTTCCAGCCCTTCACTTTCAGTCTGTATGTGTCCCTTGTTTTGAAGTGGGTCTCTTGTAAGCAGCATATAGAGGGGTCTTGTTTTTGTATCCATTCGGCCAGTCTTTGCCTTTTGGTTGGGGCGTTCAACCCATTTACGTTTAAGGTAATTATTGATAAGTATGATCCCGTTATCATTTACTTTATTGTTTTGGGTTCGGGTTTATACACCCTTTTCGTGTTTCCTGTCTAGAGAATATCCTTTAGAATTTGTTGGAGAGCTGGTTTGGTGGTGCTGAATTCTCTCAGCTTTTGCTTCTCTGTCTAGGTCCTTGTTAAACCTTTCTTGCATCTTCTCAATCCTTGTCTCTAGACTATTTATCTGTGATTCTATTTTGATTTCAAGATTTTGGATCATTTTCACTATCAATATTCGGAATTCCTTCTCAGGTAGATTCCCTACTTCTTCCTCTTTTGTTTGGTTTGGTGGGCAACTCTCCTGTTCCTTTACCTGCTGAGTATTCCTCTGTCTCTTCATCTTGGTTATATTGCTGGGTTTGGGGTGGCCTTTTTGTATTCTGGTAGTTTGTGGAGTTTTCTTTATTATGGAGCTTCCTCACTGTGGGTGGGGTTCTATCAGTGGCTTGTCAAGGTTTCCTGGTTAGGGAGGCTTGTGTTGGAGTTCTGGTGGGTGGAGCTGGGTTTCTTCTCTCTGGAGTGCAGTGGAGTGACCAGTAATGGGTTATGAGACATCAAGGGTTTTGGAATAATTTTGAGCTGCCTGTATATTGAAGCTCAGGGGAGTGTTCCTGTGTTGCTGGAGAATTTGAGTGGTATGTCTTGTTTTGGAACTTGTTGGCCCTTGGGTGGAGCTTGGTTTCAGTGTAGGTATGAAGGCATTTGATGAGCTCCTATTGCTTAATGTTCCCTGAATTCAAGAGTTCTCTAATGTTTTCAGGCTTTGGACATAAGCCTCCTGCTTCTGGTTTTCAGTTTTATTTTTACAGTAGCCTCTAGACTTCTCCAACTATACAGCACCGATGATAAAACATCTAGGTTAAAGATGAAAAGTTTCTCCACATTGAGGGACACTCAGAGAGGTTCACTGAGTTACAAGGAGAAGAGAAGATGGAGGGGGTAGTTAGAGGTAACTGGAATTAGATGTGGTGAGATCAAAAGAGGAGAGAGCAAGCTAGCCAGTAGTCACTTCCTTATGTGTGTTCTATAGTCTGGACCGCTCAGAGGTATTTACGGAGTTATACGGGGAAGAGGAGAGGGAGGAAGTAGACAGAGGTGACCAGGGGGATAAGAGAGAGGAATGAGAAGGAGAGAGACAAATCCTGCCTGTAACCAGTTCCTTAGGTGTTCTCCACTGGCTGGAACACACAGAGATTCACAGAGTTGGATAGAGAAGAGATGGGGGAGAAAAGAGGCAGAGGCCACCTGGTGGAGAAAAAGGAGAGTCCAAAGGAGGAGAGAGTGGTCAAGCCAGTAATCTCGCTCTCAGGTAAATTTGGGTAGTGAAGTTTGGGTTTTTAGATGTACAAAATTGACAACAGAAACCTAAGAGCAAAGATTAAAAATCTAGAGTAGAGGTTGGATTTTAAAAAATACAATATTAAAGAAAAGAAGCAGAAGGAAAAAGGAAGAAAGAAAAAAAACACACAAGAATTATTTAAAAAACAAACAAACAAAAAAACAAAACAAACCAAAAAAAAACAAAAAACCACCAACAACCATCCAAAGGCTATATATGGTGTTTGCCTTAAAAAAAAAAAAAAAAAAAAGTCTTTTTTTTTACAAAAAATATTAATAGTAGGTTATAGAAATAAAAATTAGAGGATAAGTAGAAGACTTAACAATTAAAAAAATAGTTAGAAAAAAAAAGAAGAAAAAAAAGGAAAAAAAAAAAAAAAAAAAAGGAATGATTTTAAAATTATTAAAAATATATCTGGCCGTTCTCTGATGTTTTGGGCCATGTGGGATCACTTCCAAGGTGGTTCCCTCTGTTTAACTTCTTCTGTTTGCTGGTTTTTTAGGCTCACTAGTTCAGTCGCGCTGTGGGGAGGGGGGATGCTGCAAACAAATAGCACTGTCGTGTGCACAGTGTCTCAGCCCCGCCTGACTTGTCCCTTCTTGCGGCGTACAAACCGCTCCGGCTCTAGGATGCTCCGCCGGGAACCGTTTGGGGCCGGCCCTAGGCTGCGTGCACTTCCCCGGTCCAAGCCGCTCAGGCCGCCCTCAGAGGCACAGATTCGGCTGGGACTGCGTTTTGTGCCCTTCCCAGGTCCGAGTAGCTCAGGAGTTTGGCGAGCGCGATCGCCGCGGCGTGTCACCTTTTCTGCCGCTGCTGCTCAGCTTTCTGGGTGGACCGCTGGCGTCCCCCGTGAGGCAGATTGTGAGTGTCCAGCACCCCCAGAAGTCTTAGCAAAGAGGCCTGCTTGCAGTTAGGTAAGTAAAGTCTCTCCGGGTCTGCAATTGCCCCTTTCCAGTCCTTACGGCTCTGGCTGCCTGTCCCCGGCGGGGGATGGTCTGCAGCCGGCTTTTTCCGTTCCGTCCTTTGTTCTGTGCGGGGTCCTGGTGCTGTCTTATGTTCGAGCTTTTCGCGTGGTAGCTATCCCACAGTCTGGTTTGCTAGCCCCAGTTAGATCGTTCTGGTTGCGCGTGGGGCGTTCCTGCCCGATTCTTACAAAGCACTGCAGCCCGCGCCTCCCGCGCGTCCCTGCCCTGCCCCCACTTCCCAATGGCGGATGCAGGCGTCTGTGCCGCTTTTCCGCTGGGGGAGTTACTGGTGGGCTTGTAATCTCTTGGTCTTAATTATTTCTTTATTTTTCCTTCCTGTTATGTTGCCCTCTGTGTTTCCAAGATTCGCCACTGACTCGGCAGGGAGAGTGTTTCCTGGTGTTTGGAAACCTCTCTTCTTAAAATTCCCTTCCCGGGACGGGCTTCCCTTCCCGGGACGGAGCTCCCTCCCCACCTCCTTTGTCTCCTTTTTCGTCTTTTATATTTTTTCCTACCTGTTTTTGAAGACAATGGTCTGCTTTTCTGGATGCCTGATGACCTCTGCCAGCCTACCGAAGTTGTTTTGTGGAGTTTGCTCGGAGGTGAAATGTTCTTTTGAGGAATTTGTGAGGGAGAAAGTGGTCTTCCCGTCCTATTCCTCCGCCATCTTTTCGCAAGCCTTGGAATTTCCTTCTGAAGCTCCTTCTGAAACTCTCCTCCTTTTTTCCTTTTTTTTTTTTTTTTTTTGGCCTTTCCACCTTGTGGGATCTTGCTTCCCAGATTGAATGTGGGGTCCCCTGGCAGTGAGATCATGGGGTCCCACATACTGGCCCTCCAGAGAATTCTCTCTCCTCCTTTTGATCAGAAGACAGTATTGAATTTGAAAATAAGAAAGGTTTATTTAATGAAATATGGGCTGGACTGAATTGCTCAGTCTAGTCAGACTCTTTGTGGGCCTATGGACTGTAACCCACCAGGCTTCTCTGCCCATGGGATTTTCCCAGCAAGACTCCTGGAGTGGATTGCTATTTCTTCCTCCAAGGCATCTTCTGCATCCAAGGATGGAATCCACATCTCCTCCACTGCAGGTAGATTAATGAGCTATTTCCAAAAATATATATTTGGTCTTTGTTTCAGTTAGTCTCCAATAAATATACTTCCTTTTCTGCTCTAAGTTCCACTGAAATCACATTCAAATTAGAAAAACTAAACAGTAATGACTTTAGTACTCTGTGACAATTATTTGGTTAAAAATATAAATTCAAATGATCTGATCAGAGACAGAAGATAATGTGCTCTATTGTGTTCATTTCAACCCCTCCTTGTGAAATGCTTGATGAAATATATTAGTGAGAGTTCTCCAGAGAAACAGAACCACCAGGAGACAGATAGATAGATAGATAGATAGATAGATAGATAGATAGACAGATAGATAGATGGATAGATGTAGGTATAGATACAGACAGGCATAGGTTTATTGTGTTAACTGACTCACATGGTTATAGAGGCTGAAGAGTCCTATGATCTGGAAACTAGAGAACCAGGAAAGCTAGTGGTGTAATTCAGTCACAGACTGAAAGCCTGAGAACCAGCAACACCAATGTTAAAAGTAAAATGATGTCTTAGCTCGAGCAAAGAGATACAGAATCACCTTTCCTCTATTTTGTTCTCTCATCCCTCAGTGGATTAGATGCAGCCTCTTGCTTTGGTGAGGGCAAACTTCTCTACTTAGTTTACTGACTTAAATGCTAGATTTCTACATAGACATCTACATAGACACACTCTGATAATGTTTTACCAGCTATCAGGGCATCCCTTAACCTAATCAAGATGATGCATAAAACTAACCATCACACCAAAAAAAATTCTGAAAAATTAAACCCACTTTTTATTAAATACAATTTCAAAGAAGCATTTAGATTTGTATGAGGAGTTTGGAAAATTGATGGTCAAGACAAAATCTTGATAATTCAAATAAAACTAAATTCCTGGGTCAATTTTTGTCTCATAATTGTACATGAAGGTAGTTTCTCTATGATCTGCAACCTCTGAGGGCTTCAATGAGATGTCAGGTATATACATATATCAATACTACTTTGTTCAGGACATCACAATCCAGTAACATAGTGTTTCCCTGTGTGTCATTTCAGAGGCAAATTGGGCTTTTCCAAATTCAAGTGTAGTTGATGATTTTTGTTTGGGGTTTGATTTTGCCTTGCAAATTAATATTTTTCCTTGGTTTTATCCAAGCTCCCTGGGCTTCCCTGGTGCTTAGATGGTAAAGAATCTGCTGCCAATGCAGGAGTCCTGGGTTCAATCTCTCAGTTGGAAAGATCCCCTGAAGAAGAGTATGGCTACCCCACTCCAGTATTGTTTCCTAGGAAATTCCCTGGACAGATAAACCTGGTTGGCTAGAGTTCTTGCTGAGTGGTAAGTCACTTTAGTCATGGTCCACTTTTTGCAACCCACTGGACTGTTGCCCGCCAGGCTCCTCTGTCCATGGGATTCTCCCAGCAAGAATACTGGAATGAGTTGCTGTGCCCTCATCCAGGGGTTCTTCCTGACCCAGTATCGAACCTGTATCTATTTTGTCTCTTACATTAGCAGGCAGTTTCTTTACCACTAGTGCCACTTGGGAAATCCCTGGGCTAGAGTTCATGGGGTCTCAAAAAATTGGACACAATTGAGTAACTTTCACTTTGCTACCCTAGCTCAGTTAGTAACTTCTAGTATATAGCAAACGTCTTTTGACTTCCTCCTTTTCTATTTTTCTGGACATAAGAAACAAAAGACAAAAAAGGGAGGAGGACAAACAACTGCTGGGATGCCACTGCTGTGCTCTTCTGTTTTTTTTTGTTTTTGTTTTTTTTTACTTGGCTTAATGATAGAAAACTCCCACTAGAGACTGTGGAACAATCCTTGTTTATGCCTCGTGTATACATGCTTGCTAAGTTGCTTCAGTCATGTCTGACTCTGAAACCCTACGGACTGTGGCCCAACAGGCTCTTCTGTCCATGGGATTCTCCAGGCAAGAATACTGGAGTGGGTTGTCATGTCCTCCTCTAGGGACTCTTCCTGAAGCAGGGATCAAACCTGGATATCTTATGTCTCTTCTGCATTGGCAAGAGGGTTATTTATCACTAGCACCACCTTGGAAGCCCTGTTTATGCCTCATTTACTCTCAAATAATTTGAGATTTGATGATATATTAAATAACCACTTTACCAATAGTCAGAACCTGTGCCCAGGAAATTTCTCTAATTCTTTCTAAATGTATGAAAAGTAGGTGTGGTTTTTCTGTGTTTTGTAGTCAATCTTTTTCCAGCTTCAGATTGAAACTCATCAGGAGGTTATAAAATAAAGTTCAGTTCAGTTCAGTCGCTCAGTCGTGTCCAACTCTTTGTGACCCCATGAATCACAGCACGCCAGGCCTCCCTGTCCATCACCATCTCCTGGAGTTCACTCAGACTCATGTCCATCGAGTTAGTGATGCCATCCAGCCATGTCATCCTCTGTCGTCCCCTTCTCCTCCTGCCCCCAATCCCTCCCAGCTCAGAGTCTTTTCCAATGAGTCAACTCGTTGCATGAGGTGGCCAAAGTACTGGAGCTTCAGCTTCAGCATCATTCTTTCCAAAGAAATCCCAGGGCTGATCTCCTTTAGAATGGACTGGTTGGATCTCCTTGCAGTCCAAGGGACTCTCAAGAGTCGTCTCCAACACCACAGTTCAAAAGCATCAATTCTTCGGCGCTCAGCCTTCTTCACAGTCCAACTCTCACATCCATACATGATCACAGGAAAAACCATACCCTTGACTAGACGGACCTTAGTCGGCAAAGTAATGTCTCTGCTTTTGAATATACTGTCTAGCTTGGTCATAACTTTTCTTCCAAGGAGTAAGCGTCTTTTAATTTCATGGCTGAGGTCACCATCTGCAGTGATTTGGGAGCGCCCCCCCCCCAAAAAAAAATAAACTCTGACACTGTTTCCACTGTTTCCCCATCTATTTCCCATGAAGTGATGGGACCGGATGCCATGATCTTCTTTTTTTGAGTGTTGAGCTTTTAGCCAACTTTTTCACTCTCCACTTTCACTTTCATCAAGAGGCTTTTTAGCTCCTCTTCACTTTCTGCCATAAGGGTGGTGTCATCTGCATATCTGAGGTTGTTGATATTTCTCCTGGCAATCTTGATTCCAGCTTGTGTTTCTTCCAGTCCAGCGTTTCTCATGATGTACTCTGCATATAAACTAAATAAGCAGGGTGACAATATACAGCCTTTGTTAGTGGACTACAATTAGATAGTATTTATTTACTATTAATTCAAAAAATAGAGAAATAGAGCAAAGGCTTGGATTAGATTTTCTAACTACTGGGTAGCCAGAATAAGTGTCTTAAAATCCTTATCTGGTTTTTTCTGTGGTCATGTATGGATGTGAGAGTTGGAAAGTGAAGAAGGCTGAGTCCCGAAGAATTGATGCTTTTGAACTGTGGTGTTGGAGAAGACTCTTGAGAGTCCCTCGGACTGCAAGGAGATCCAACCAGTCCATTCTGAAGGAGATCAGCCCTGGGATTTCTTTGGAAAGAATGATGCTAAAGCTGAAGCTCCAGTACTTTGGACACTTCACGCGAAGAGTTGACTCATTGGAAAAGACTCTGATGCTGGGAGGGATTGGGGACAGGAGGAGAAGGGGATGACTGAGGATGAGATGGCTGGATGGCATCACAGACTCGATGGACATGAGTCTGAGTGAACTCCAGGAGATGGTGATGGACAGGGAGGCCTGGCGTGCTGCGATTCATGGGGTCGCAAAGAGTTGGACACAACTGAGCGACTGAACTGAACTGAATCCTTATCCGACTCAATGACCCTATGTTTTTTTCTATATTTTAGACTCTATTTGTGTGTGTGTGTGCTCAGTCGTGTCAGACTCTTTTGAGACTCTATGGACTGTATCAACCCAGACTCCTCTGTCCATGGGATTTCCCAGGCAAGAATATTGGAGTGGGTTTCTTCCTCCAGGGCATCTTCCTGATTCAGGGGTTAAACCTGAGTTTCTTGTGCCTTCTGAACTGGCAGGCACATTCTTTACCACTGGGACACCTAGTCTTTCATAAAGGTTTAAATGTCATCATCCTAAAGGAGATGAGTCCTGGGTGTGAGTCCTTCCATTGGAAGGACTGATGTTGAAGCTGCAACTCCAGTACTTTGGCCACCTGATGCGAAGAGCTGACTCATTGGAAAAGACCCCGATGCTGGGAAAGATTGAGGGCAGGAGGAGAAGGCGATGACATAGGATGAGATGGTAGGATGGCATCACCGACTCAAAGGACACGGGTTTGAGTGGACTCTGGGAGTTGGTGATGGACAGGGAGGCCTGGTGTGCTGCGATTCATGGGATCCCAAAGAGTCGGACATGACTGAGCTACTGAACTGAAATGAACTGAACTCAGGAACAAGAGGTTAATTATATTATGAAGTATTCTGGAATTTATAAGTAGTGAAGAATCTAGTAATTAAAAACTGTCTTTAAGAATTTTCCTAACATCATCTTTTATCTGACAGCTTAGTTCTTCTTCAGGAATTGCCCTAAACTGAAAGATGTTGCCTTGAACAAGTTTTTATCCTGTCTTTGGCCAACCTATATCCAAAAACTGACTAATAAAATGGTACGAGGTTCCACCAAACTTATCTCAGTTGCAACAATTTTTAAGGTACATGCCAACTCCCTGTAGGATTAATTGGGGTTTTTTAATTGGAATTATATCCCAATTCAATCACTCTATTCCCAGTTTTACTTCTCTAGAATTATTTCCAAATAAACCTCTTGTATGTAAATCACAGATTTTGTTTCTCAAGCATCTAGAATAGATTAGTTCTTTTTCCCCCCCATAATTAGTATGAAATGTGCCTTAGGAGGACAAGATAAAGTAGAAAATCAAATAAGCAAAGGCCATCTCTAGTATATGAATTCAGTATCTTTTATGTCTTTTAAAATTATTCAATAATTTGGGGAATTGATAATTTTGGGTACTAATTGATACCACATTAAATTTATGTCCACACACCTTAAATGGGCCCTTGGTTCTGCATATAATTATAGCATATCACAGTATATCACAGTATATTTTACTAGTTCACTCATTCCTCTGCTTTCTGTTTCACATTGTCTCCTCTGTCATCGCATTTAAAAATAAGGAAATTCCTACTTTCAAAACATATTCAGACTCCTACTAATTCTATTACCACTTTTACCAACAGGGTTTGAGCTATCATCACCTCTCACCTGAATTATTACAATACCAAATATAGTCTATTCTCAAAAAAGTAGAGAGTAATCCCACTAAAACTCAGACATAGCATTCTTCTGCTCCAAAAATTCTACTGGGGCCCTACTTGAATAAAGAGTATAATAAATTCTTTAAAATGCTTATATGCCCTTTGTGATCTTCTTCCTCGTTCCTCAATCATTATTATCCCTCTCCAGCTTCATTTATTACCACCATTTCTTCCATACACAATGCCCTCCTTGTTTTCCATCAACTGGCTAGGGTTAGCCCCATCTTAGGGCTTTTGTACCAGCTGTTCCTGAAATATACACTCCTTAAATCTACATGGTAACTTCCTTCCAGACCCTACTCTCTAGACTATTTGGTTTGATTTCTCCTGTTGCTCATTACCTTCTAGTATATTACAACATTTCAGACTTATGTTTATGTGTATAGACTGTCTCTCTTATAAAAGATTATCTCCTCTAGGGAATTTTTGTAATTGTTACTCAGAGGTACATTCCAAGAACCCATAATAGTGCATGTACCTTAGAAGACACTCAATAAAAACTATGGAGTAGATTATTGAAACAAAGAAATCGGTATCTTAAAAATACTAAGATCTCCATAAAGTCTTTCCATTCTCAAGGTTATCACATAATACCATGCATATACATAGAAGATGTAAAATTCAGTAAATATATTACAATAGAACATTTTAGGCTATTAATTATTTTAACCTATTACATTATACTGCAATCTCAAGGCATTTAAATGTATTCCATTTTTTTAATGTCTCTAGGTTAAAGGTCAAGATGTGAAATAATCAAAAGATGATCTAAGATTAGAATTATCATACATATGACAGATATTACGTAGATTCATATAACTTTAAAAAATAGAATGAGGAAAAACAGTCCTAAAATACATTAACAAATAAAAGAATTTTCCCTAAATGGAGAACAGCTTTCATTCAAGATTTTAAAATTCATTTTACTTAAAGGTTATTTGAGAAAGAATACTTTTGCTATAAAGGGTTGTTATAAGACATACGGATTATTTGTATTGAGTTGCCATTTCCTATGTAAATTTGTTTTCCAGGGGTTCTAATGAAGCCACTAAGGCCAAGACCACCAAAAGATGTTAAACCAGCTGGGTAAATGTAAATTTTAGCAAGTCTCATGCATATTTCATATGTAGAAGAAAACTATGTGGAGTAATCATTTGCCCTTTCCCTGATATTTCAGGCAGCAGGAAATAAAAAAAGGGAAAAGCATAAAAGAAGGGCCCCAAACAGCCCTTTGAAAGCACATCTGGTGAGACTAGAAGAATGCTGCGGTTGTTGAAACTTGTTTACATATTTATAAGCTGAATGTTTCTCAAGATGGTACAAGTTACAAGGCTCTACCTTTTTATTATTCAGATATTCAGTCTGTGGGGTCTAAACATTTCATACCTTGTAAAATAAATCAATTTAAAAACAAAAACAAAACACCCTGCCACTTCATCAAAACAAGCTGTGAATGTTTCCAAAGCAAAATATAATAACTGTCAATCTTCATACATATGTGCCCTCAACCCTCAATACCATTATCCAAAATATATGTATGTGAGAATTAGGAAAATACCTATATTTAGGCCTAATAAGGATCATTCCTGTGATCCAGTACATATAACATATATATTTTCTTTTGGGAGGGGAAGGTGGAGTTCCCAAAATAACAAAATAGATGAGTGTTGTACACTTTGTAAATACATGTTTAACTGAATTAAAGGGAAAATGTGTATTTTGTATAAGCTTGATGACCAAAATGGAATCATATTCCAAGAAGAAATATTGGGAGAGAATCACTGTTTCTAAATATAGACAAGATAAATCTGAACAGCACTGAGCCAATTTAACACTGACCCAATTTAACACAGACTTAATATTTAAGAAAAGGATTAATTTTGAGTGAAAGGCTCATAAACCAAGGACAAAGGCCTAATTTGTTTTCAACTCCATATCAATAAGAATCCTTAAAAATACACCAACAATCCATAAGGTGTGTGAACAATTTGAAACCTTTTTTGTTCTCTTTTGTCTGATTTTCAAAAGTGAAACCATCTAAACTGGTGTTTCTTTTCTTATTTCTGAAAGCTGCAATGGGATTGAAGAGTTGGGAAATACCATCTTAAACAAATTCAGGTTGCTGTTGGAGAAGAGAAAAGTATCTCAAAGCATCAGATAAACAACGAGTGACAAATACCAAGAGTCCGAAATGGTCTGAGCTCCATAGTCTTGCTATATAAATCAGTCTACCAACCAACTAAATGCACAATACCTCACGTTTCTGAGTATGAACAAGGGTAATGAAACTGAACAGTAAAAAGACCTACTAGTATTTCTTTCAACATATCCATGCCTTTTGTTACATGTATTATAAGATCAGTCAATGACATCACTTTTTCACAAAGATGAAGCTACCTAATACTAGAGCACTTCTCTTTAGGTAATTGTATATATTTCTTGGGCTTCCCTGGTGGCTCAGGTGGTAAAGAATCTGCCTGCAGTGTGGGAGATCTGGGTTAATCCCTGGATTGGGAAGATCCCCTGGAGAAGGGAATGGTTACCCACTCCAGTATTCTTGTCTGGAGAATTCCATGGACAGAGGAGCCTAGTGTGCTACAGTCCATGGGGTCTCAAAGAGTCAGACTCGACTGAGCAGCTAATGCTTTCACTTTTTACTTTCATATGTTTCTTCTTGTTGCTGTAATTTACTGTAAACTTAATACACTGGTTTAAAACAATGCAGATGTACTATCTTAGAGTTCTGAAGGGCAGTGTCTAAAATGAGTTGGCAATACTTCATTCCTCTGGATTCTCTAGGAATGAAACTTTGTCCTTGTCATTTCTGGCTTCTAGAGGTCACCACTTTCTTTGGCTTTTGTCCTTGTATTACTTCAACCTTTCTAACCAGCATCACATCTCCTGAGTCAACTCTGAGGTCCCTATGTCTCTCTAATAAGGACTCTTATGATTGCATTTAGCCCACCTGGATAATCTAGGATTATTTCAAGACCCTTAACTTTATCACACTTGCAATGCCCCTTTTGACATGTAAGGAAATATATTCACTGTTGTTCATGATTGGGAATGATAGCTTTGGGGAGGCCCTTATTCTACTTACTACAACCATCATGTTAATTATATTCTTTTTCTTCCTTTCACCAACTATCTATTTTCTATGTATTTGAAGAAGAAGGGAAACTGTTAGTGGCCCAGTAGTATCCAACGCTTTGAGACCCCACAGTCTGTACCCTGCCAGGCTCTTCTTTCCATGGAGTTTGCTAGGCAAGAATACTGGGTTGGGTTGCCATTTCCTTCTCTAGGGGATCTTCCCAACCTAGAGATCAAACACAGGTCTCCTGCATTTCAGGCAAATGTGCCACCAGGAAAACCCTCACTTCCCTAAGTATTTACTGCATATTAATAAAATGAAGATCATGGCCTCTGGTCCCATCACTTCTTGGGAAATAGATAGGGATACAGTGGAAACAGTGTCAGACTTTATTTTTGGGGGCTCCAAAATCACTGCAGATGGTGACTGCAGCCATGAAATTAAAAGACTCTTACTTCTTGGAAGGAAAGTTATGACCAACCTAGATAGCATATTGAAACGCAGAGACATTACTTTGCCAACAAAGGTCCGTCTAGTCAAGGCTATGGTTTTTCCTGTGGTCATGTATGGATGTGAGAGTTGGACCGTGAAGAAAGCTGAGCACCGAAGAATTGATGCTTTTGAACTGTGATGTTGGAGAAGACTCTTGAGAGTCCCTTGGACTGCGAGGAGATCCAACCAGTCCATTCTAAAGGAGATCAGCCCTGGGTATTCTTTGGAAGGAATGATGCTGAAGCTGAAACTCCAGTACTTTGGTCACCTCATGTGAAGAGTTGACTCATTGGAAAAAACTCTGATGCTGGGAGGGATTAGGGGCAGGAGGAAAAGAGGACAACAGAGGATGAGATGGCTGGATGGCATCACCAACTTGATGGACGTGAGTTTGAGTGAACTTCAGGAGTTGGTGATGGACAGGGAGGCCTGGCGTGCTGCGATTCATGGGGTCGCAAAGAGTCAGACATGACTGAGCTCCTTAACTGAACTGAACTGAATATTTTATGATCCTCTATACAGTAAACTCCAGAAGTGGAGGGATTTTTGTCTTATTTTGGCCTTCAATAAATTCCAGGGACCTGGAACCATGCTGGAAACATAGTAATGCTTCTATTCATTATATTATAATACTTTACTTGAAACCCCGAAGTGTTTAATATAACAGAAGTTTATTTCTGGCTCATGCAACAGGTCCTACAAATGGGCTTATGCAAGGTTAATGTGGTACCCTGCTCTGCACAGTGACTTTTAGCTATACCAACTGAAGTCCATAGCCACTTCCATTCTCAAAATAAAGAATAGACACTTTGTATAATTGTAAAACATTTTTATAGACTCAGAATAAAGGTGGCATTTTTCACTTTATGTCATATGTGATCGACCAGAACTAGCCATGTGACCCTGAATGATTTCAAAGAAGCTAAAAAATATAGTTCCCTGCTAGCCCAGAAAGGACAGAATAACTGTATACTATGAACACAAGCACACTAAATTTGTTAAATATTACATGTGATGAGAATAGGAGATAGTAAGGAGAATACATGCAGTTATGCCATGAAGAATTCTCCCTTACAAAGACAATCCCAAACACCTAAGTCAACATCCTTCCTCTCAAACTGGAACTTTAAGGAGATTTGGGGCAGAAGATAATATTTCTTTGATATCACAAGATTTGTCTTAAAAATGCACTGGGTTTTGAGTCTCAATCCATAATATATGATGTCTGATTCAGTATAAAATTGGCTTTTTTATTCAAATCCTCAGGAAATGCTTTATACTTACTCTACTGTTTGTATGTACAGCTTAAGAAGTGCAGACAGAATAAGAAGGAACAGTGGCAATTAATCAATCATTATTGGTTGTGAATTTCCAGTCTAGAAAACTTAGGAGTCAAAGTTCAGAAGTGATACATTGATTTTACCTAGAATAAGTTTTATTTAGTTTAAATTCACCAGAGATGGACTTTCATTTTTGCACTTCACATTCCAGAGGTAGTAGACTGTAGGCATCCCATCATTAAGTCTTATTCATACTTGCTTAGACATTCACTTATTCAGTTCTCACAATAGTCTCAAATAAAATCCAAAGTCATTACTTTTTGTCTCTCTCTGTTGTAAGCTTCCATCTACTGTTTTCAAAATATAAGAGTTGAAAGGACTTTTGAGGTCATGTAAAACATCTATTCTTGTCTAGAATGTATTTAATATCCAATGAGTACTCCTATCACCACTAACAAAATGAACTGGTCAAATTTCATACCTAAGAATCAAGAAACTAGGATGAGACAGTAAGTGAGCAATTCTCACATCCTAGTATTTTTTTTGCTAAGCAAGTTCTAATTTCTACTTACTCTGTCAAACTAGTATAATATATATCAATCTATGTATTGCTTCTATAGTGCCTTATTCTCCAAATAAAAGTTTAAAGTAAAATTTACCTATATATATTTAATTCAGTTCAGTCCTACATTTCCCATAAATGCATTTCCTTCTTATTTTCTCAGATAATTGAAGCTATTCTCCATTTCCCAGCTCCAAACTCCACTTCCAACAGTCTTGTATGTTCACTCTACATTTCTAAATCAAATATTCTTGGGGAATCTTTCATCTCCTCTGAGGTATCTTTCCACAAAATAAGATTAAGTGACATGCAAAGAGAAAATGATCACTGATGCAACTAGGCTGAGATGAATTTTAGCATGTATTCTGTCTTAGAAAAAAAAAAAAAACTGACTTTCAATTTGAAAAGATAAGACAAACATGTGTGATGCTCAATTTGGCTAAGGAGTAAACTCTCAACACAGGTAGAATTCTTGTTATATTTCCATGTATTGAAGGCAGTAGTGCTGGCGGCCAGCGTGAGGAACTCCGCCCATGGCAAAGGTCATGAGGAAGGAGGCTTGGCATACGCAAAGGTGTGATCAAGCCTCAGGAAACCCCCTGTTCCCGAGCATCTGCCCCAAAACCAGAGTCTGTTTTATGCTCTCACCTACACCTCTGACTTTACGGGGGGCTCTCCCCCATAACCGTTTCTCTCGGAGAAGGAGTAAACGTGCAGCTCCAAGGCAATAAAAATTCTTGGGCGTGACAAGAGTGTTTCAGCTTACGGACTCCTCTGAAGGTTATCTAGACCGCCTGTATAGGTTCGTCCGGCCACATGTGATTGTTTACAGCCTCCCAACCTGAGAGGCATGAGATGTTTCAGACTTACTAAAGGCAAATTCTTTTGGGGAGTTAGAAATTATTAGTATAGTGGGTTGGTTAGGAATTATATTGGTGACGGGTTTTTCATTTGTTGTGCCAATAATTGCTGCTAATTCCCTGCCCTGGGTGGGACAAGGGTGTCTTAGGTCAAACCTCTCTGCTGACAGACTAGCTTGTGTGACAGGATTATCCATACTCCTGCCACTAGCACCTGATTGTTTACTACCTCTCAACCATAAACAGCACAGAGAGTTTTGGAGTATTTTGAGAGTCTTAATTAGCATAGGGCTTTTCTTCTTGTTGAGTCAATGATTGCCACCAGGCCTCCATATCCTTAGGCACCTGGGAATATATTAATCAATGTATTTGGAATATAGAAAAGGAAATATAGTAGTTTTTAAGGTTAGCAATACTAGACTTTTTGAGTTAATGAATTTTCTCTTTTGTAATAGATCACTGTACTTTGTTATAAACACTGTGTCCTTGCTATGTAAAAATGTAACTTTATCACTATCTTAAGACTAAATGGATCTTAAGGGGAACATTGGTGAAAGGATTTTCATTTGTTGGGCTGATGTTTGCTGCTAAATCTCCATGTTCCCTGCCCTTATAAGGAATATAACTAACTTATAGGAGAAATAAGTATTAACCTTTAAGCATATAGGACGAATAAGTATTAACCTTTAAGATTAATCATGTTAACTTTGGGTTAAATAAATTCCTTTCTTGATTGTAACTCACTACACCCTCATCCTATAGGAATGTAACTTTATTTGGAGGATGGTGCCTGGTTTAAGAAAAAACACCCTTGGAAAAAAGAAGTTTTGGTTATCAGAAAGAAAGGATCATAAAATCCCTAAGACATTTTTATGTGAAGCACCTGATTTTGATAAAGGTCAGGACTGCTGACCCCCACGTGACTCTGTATTCATCCCTATATGTAACAAAAGGTAAGCAAACCCAAAAATAAAGAAATGGGATCAGTTTCCGGGAAGACTGATTCCCCCATGTCGCTTCTTTCTTGCTCCCTGTTTCTCTGGCTGAATCCTCATCTGGATTCAGCCTCCATTTCTCCACTACTCTATCTCCTGCTACACTATCTGTTTCTAATCTGTCTATATATCTGTAATTAAATATGTATTTTTCCAAAGACGCCGACGCCGTCCCCACCTTCGAATTCCATGGATCCACCGGGGCTGGACCCCGGCACAGTAGCAATTCATGTCAATTTAATCTATGTCACTTTGAGGTATAAAAGTAAGTATGTATACATATATGCTTATTACTGAAGAATCACATTAACACAAAACTCAAAAAATGCATGTGGTTAAAATTTTCCTGATTATCTGAATTTAATAGCAGCAACTTGTTAGAATTATTTTATATGTATGCATATATTTGTTATTATCAACTTTAAAATGCAGACAGAATAAGAAGGAACAGTGGTAAAATGTAGTATAAATGATAAATTGTATATTTGTGAATACTTATTTTTAAAATGTAGTATAAATGATAAATTGTATATTTGTGAATAGTTATTTTTAACATGAAATATTAAACTGTAGTATAAATGATAAATTGTATATTTGTCAATACTTATTTTTAACATGAAATATTTAGAGAAGGAAATGCAAAAAATATTATCTCATATACAATGCTTAGCAATCAAGTTGGCAAGTTTAGAGAATGCCAATAGTATATCTCTTTTCTAAATTAATATAACAAATGTGTGTGTGTGTGTTAGTCACTTGGTCATATCCAACTCTTTGTGACCCCATGGACTGTGTCTTTCATGATCCTCTGTCCATGGAATTCTCCAGGAAAGAATATTGGAGTGGGTTGTCATTCCCTTCTCCAGGGGATCTTCCCAGCCCAGGGATCAAGCCCAGGTCTCCTGCACTGCAGAAAAGATTCTTTACTTTCTGAGCCACCAGGGAATCCCAGTAACAGACATAATTTATCTCAATTATACTTATGTCTGTAATAGATTCAGTTAAGAAACTCATCACTAAAGCAATTTATCTTTAACAATTTCCAACTGCTATCTCTGCAGTTCTAGGGATTTCTCGCAAAATAAGTTGACATGTAAGACCTGTGGGAAATCTGTGTATCTAACTACCAAAACAATAATTACAACTGTTTTTTTCTTTTAATAATAAAGAGGCAAAATGTGGGCTTCCCTTGTAGCTCAGTTGGTAAAGAATTTGCCTGCAGTGCAGGAGACCCGGGTTCGGTCCCTGAGTTGGGAAGATCCCCTGGAGAAGGAAATGGCAACCCACTCCAGTATCCTTGCCTGGAAAATCTCATGGACAGAGGAACCTGTTGGATTGCAGTCCCTGGGGTCACAAAGAGTCAGGGACGACTGAGCGACTAACACATAGTAAAATATGATAAATTGATATTCTCATATATCATATATATTTTGGTGTGCATATGCTTGCCAATTATTAGGTAGTCCATCATGTGTGTTTTAATATATCCTTACCAACCCTAAGAAGATGAATCTCTTTACTTTAGATTTTACAGGAAAGTTTCCTCTTTCATATTATTGAATCAGTTGTTCCATAACACCACATGAAACCTTTATTCCTTTCACCCTTTTCTCATAACCACTTCTCTATAAATCCATTAAAACTGTAACAAAGCTGAATGCATCAGTCTTCTATTTCTCTTGGACTAAACTGACCTGAAAGCCAAAACTGTCTGGAAATACAAGATGTTTCTTACAATGAGTTACAGTTAGAGAGATCAGTATTAATTCTTATATAATATACCATATTTATTATTTTACATTTATAAACCAATCACTTGAAATTATTTTTAAAATTTATTTACCATTCCTCTTTCTATTTATTGCTATAAAATAGCAAATATTCAAAATCAAAGAGCTAAGAAATATGGTTATTCTGTTATATATCCTTAACATACAAGTAGCCTCCAAAATTTCAGATATATAGCATATGTGCTTTCAGATTTTAATCTGATCTAGAATCTGGAATCTCACTGTAGTAACCCTGATTTATCATTTGGGTTTAAATATGGTCTGTAGAGAAATGCAAGGGCACTTGAATTTATTATGAAAGAATACATGATATCCTTGGTAAGTCAATGTCTTAAAGCCATGTATTATCTTTCATCATTATCTAGAATGATATATAATGCTCACTTCCTCCCATTTATGCACCATTTTTAGTGTTGCATAAGTTAATGGCCACTTTCATTTCTGTCTCATCAATATAAAGTACCTTAGATATTCTCAAGAGATCAAGAAATCATCTAAATTTTCAGGCTAAAATTTAGTCTACACTATTTCTGAAATATAATTCATGTTGATTTATATATGTATCCTTGTCACTCTCAGGTCGAACAACATTGTGAAACCACCAGCCAACTCAGTGGGACTTCTTTATGAAGAGTGTTAAATGATTATAATTAAACTCAGTAAGTTTATCAATATAATAGTACAGATTTATTATGAAAAGAATCAATAATGAGGTTGGAGCAGTGTGTCTATGTAAATTGGCCTGCTCCCGAATCTTGGAAAGCTTTATCAGCATCAGATATCTTCTGCCTCACTTCCTAGTTAACCTTAACTCACTAGCTGGTTGAAAAGTCCAGTTGGATTCTAGAGTCGTCTTTACATGAGAAACGTGAATCCAAGAACCAGTATCTTTAAGCTTTGTAGCACAAGGATTAGTTAAGAGTACCTTATATGATCCTTTAAGTTGTAAAGAATCTTTCTGAAGATGTCTTTTTTCAGTAGATAAAATTACTTCATTGCAGTTTGTGATGTTTGTGGTCTTCCTCTGCTGGAAGCACACTGTGGAAAGATTGTCCAAAGAGGATATGGCTTCTCTGTCTGAGTTTCTGAATAGTCCTTTTCAATACTAAAGCTTGTCTCCTTTAATTAGCTTAATATCAAGAGCAGAGAGAGCCAAATGCATAGGGCTGCCAATAGTGACTTCAAAGGGTGACATACTGTGTTTCCCAAGGACAGTAGCTCTCACATTCAAAAGGACCAGAGGAAGTGCCTTAGGTCAAGTCAATTTCAAGGTTTCCATAAATTCTGCCAGTTACATCTTAACAATGCTGTTATTCTTTCTACCAATCCTTGGACTCAGGGTGATAAGCAGAGTAAAAATGTTAAGAATAGTCCAAATCTCACAGATCCGTTTCATATTATGGCCAGTAATAGTATTTTTGTAGCTGCTAAGGCAGTAGTACATTGGCAAGGACATGCTTCAGTCCAATTGAAAAAAAATGCAAATCATAAGAAGAACAAACTTTTGTACTTAAGAAGAAGTCACCTGGATACAATCTATTTCTCAAACTTCAAAACACCCATTAGGAAGGTTAAAATGTCCAAGGGCAGTTTGGATAGCTTTCGTTGGGTCGTATTTAGATCATCCAAAAAAAGTTAATTGTGCCTCCTTGGTGGCCTTAGAAATATTTCCCTACCAGTCTTGTTTCATGAAACTTAAAAGTTTATCTCCCACCCAGTGGATCATCTGATGAGTCTTTTCATGAACTCTGGCTTTATTGTTGTTGTTTTTCTGCTAAGTCATGTCCGACTCTTTTGTGACCCCATGGACTATAGCCTGCACAGGGTCTTCTGTCCATGGGATTTCCCAGGCAAGAGTACTAGAGTGGGTTTCCACGTCCTTCTCCAGGAGGATCTTCCTGACCAGGTATTGAACCCATGTCTCCTACATTGACAGGCATTTTTTTTTTTTTTTTTTTAAACCACTGAGCTACCAGGGAAGCCCTGGACTCTGGTAAGACAGATAATTTATTTGGACCATTTCATAAGTTGGCTAATGGACTACAAATACAACTGTTATCAGTTCAGTGAAGCTTTTCTGTATGTAGTACCTTATTTCCCATTGCCCTCACTCCCCCACCACCGTCCCAGGGTTAAACCTAATATCTTGGTTTTGGCAATTCAGAATTTAATTTGTTCTTCTTACTTTTTTGTCTGGAGATAAATCCTCAGAACCCCAACATCATCCACATCTTACTTTTCCCCTTCCCAAAGGAAAGAGGCAGAGGAAGGAGATTGTATGGTTCTCTTTCCACTTGAAATCTTTATCAAAAATTATAACACACTCAAAGAGAAAATCACCATCATGAAAAGCAGTGCCTTTTCAGTGGGTTTCTGCCTTTACGTGGTGCCTTACATTGGTTGTCTTTGATCATTTTTATTAAATTCTATTTGTGAATGTAGTCAAAACTGGCTATAACAGTTTCAGGTTATAAGGCTGTTGTCCTTCTGGTTTGATCTGCTAAATTATCTCCTTTGCTTTTTTCTGAATTTAATTTTGAATGCCCAGTCTCTGAAATTATGTCTAGAATAGAGAGAAGTTGGATTGATTTAAATTACTCATTGACTCAATGTCCATTCTTAATATGATTTCCTCCTGAGGTCAAGAATCTTTTGTTTCCAAAGCACATCAAAGTCATGTGACTATCCCCAAAGACAGGGATATAAAATAAACAGTTTTACCTTCTGAGTGTCGGACACGACTGAGCGACTTCACTTTCACTTTTCACTTTCATGCATTGGAGAAGGAAATGGCAACCCACTCCAGTGTTTTTGCCTGGAGAATCCCAGGGACTGCAGAGCCTGGTGGGCTGCCGTCTATGGGGTCGCACAGAGTCAGACATGACTAAAGTGACTTAGCAGTAGCAGTAAGGGGCAACCTCTAGTTAAAGCATGGAGTTCTGCTTGCTGGGCTGAAGTAGCAGTCAGCAGAAAATCTGCCTCAAGTAGTTCAAGGGAGGAGATGATTACATATCAGACATAACATTTTTCTCCTCTATTTTTCATATAAGAATCATCAGTAAACTATTAAATCTCAGCATTAGCAATAAGGATTTCTTGTAAGTCAGCTCCAGGGATTAATATCTGATCAATCAGACAGTCATGAGGAGTTATGTCAGTAGGTAAAGAGAGAAGGCTTATGAGGTTGAGGTTGTTGTCATGGGAAAGAGTTATGTGAGGGGAAGTTAGTAACAATATTTCATATGATAGTAAGACTGCTTACAGAAAAGTGTTATGTGTGATAAGAATTGAGCAAGGCTTCTACTGCATGGAGAATATAGATAGTGAATAGAGAGCCCGAAACTACTACTCAGTTATTTACCTACAGGCTGCCACTACTGAAATAGCTCTCATATATGGGGGAAGACCTCTGGCTACAGGGTCTAATTGTTGCCTGTAATAGCCAAGGAGGTCAGTGTTGACCTTCATGCCTTTCTATATGCACTCCAAAGGCATTCATCTCCTTGTGGAGCAAAAGTAAAAGGGAAGCTGCCTCTTAGGATGTCCTGAATTAGGGGGAGGGCTTTCCTGGTGGCTCATTGGTAAAGAACTCACCTGCCAATGGAGGAGACATAGGGTTCCATCCCTGAGTTGGGAAGATACCCTGGAGAAGGAAATAGCAACCCACTCCAGTATTCTTGCCAGGGAAAATTCCATGGGCAAAGGATCCTGGCAGGCTATTGGGTCAATTGGGTTGCAGTGTCCAAAGAGTTGGACATGACTTAGTGAGTGAGCTTGCAGGCAAAGCAGGGGGACCGAGAAGTTGCTTTACAGGTTCCAGAAAGCCACAGAGACATTTTCTCCCCAGTCTGTGAGTCTGGTGTTTGCATGGTTGTGGCCTCCTGTGTTTATTTAGGTTGACAAAACAGAAACATCTGTGTTTTGATATAGCAAAACTACTGAGTATATGAATCATTTCTGATAAAAAATAGAAAAATATAGGGTTTTGGCTTACAATTTTTATTTAAGCCAAATATTTCTGAAAGTGTAGATATATGAACTATTTTAAATATTGTTGAATGGAAGCTTCCCTAAGAGAACCTATGTTAACTAGATAGATTACATATACTACTGGTACTCCAAAAGTAAATTCTAGATGATCTCCCAAACTAGAGTAAATAATAAAGGCAGAATCACATCCATTTGTGCTAGTACAGACTCAAAGTCACATTTCTTTTCCACCAAAATGACCATATCTTTAAATAGTTTAATATGACTTCTAATACTTAAACCAACAACGCAGGTATTCATTTACTGTTTACTCTCAAAGGGTGGTTTAAATTATTGTCTCTGAAAATATCTTCCAGAGACCTATTTTTGTCAATAACAGAATATTTTCCTTATATGCATGCATGCTAAGTTACTTCATTGTGTCCAAATCTTTGCAGACCTATGGACTGTAGCCCACCAGTCTCGTCTGTCCATGGGAGTTCTCCAGGCATGCATACTGGAATGGATTGCTATGCCCTCTTCCAGGGGATCTTCCCAAACCAGGGATCAAACCCATGTCTCCTGTATTGCAGGTGAATTCTTTACCACTGAGCCACCAGGTTTCCATGAACCTAGTGAAAGAAGACAAATCCTGGTTATAATAAATTTTATTGCCAAACTCTCCAAAACTGTAAAATTACTTGGCATTTATATAGAGCTTTACAATCTTCCAAATGCATGTAGAGAGAAGTATGTGCTGCTTTAGGATTTTAATAAGGAGACTAAGATAATAAGAAAAACAGAGTTATATGGCAACAAACAAGAAATAAAAAGAAAATCTAAAGAAATTTTTGATATTTTTGGTTGAAGAATGAGTTTGCAAATAGTGGCATTATCTTCAAGAAACAGAAGAAATAAACTAGAATAAAAGTTAAGAAAATTTGCCCTTGTTTTAAGAGTTGAATGAAGTTTTAGTTTCCCAAAAGTGCTAATAAAGCATAGATGAAGCGATAGGATAGAATCATATTTTAAGAAATAAGTACATTCTTTGTGAAATAATAATATGGTGAATTAGTAAAATTAGTGCTTTTTCTATAATAACTTTTCTATGTAGGCCCTGAAGCTTTTGTTTATTAGAATTGTAACTAAATTAACAACAAAAAATCAAACATATTTTCACATTTTATTTATAACAAAAAAATTGGTACATGTTTTACAAAGGAAACATTTAGAATCATAATTAAAACTGCATTAGAAAATCTTAATTAAAAATCTACTGATACTTGCAGAGAATTTGCCCATATCTCCTTTTTTTTTCTTTTGCCTTTTCTTTGCTTTTTTAAATGAGATATATACAGAAAAGATTACTGTAATATATGCACCATTGAATAGTTATAATGTGAACATCCATATAAACACTGTTCAGGTGCATTAGAGAATCTTAATCAAGGGTCTAGTGACACTTGCAGAGAATTTGCCCATATCTCCTTTTTTTTTTTTTTTAAGCTCTGCATTATTTTCTACTTTGCTAAGTTAGTACCGGTTGTTTAAAAGATCTAGTTTTTGACACCCTTTAGCTCACTGAGGTGTAGTGAACCTGTCTTCTTCTGTGTGGGCTTTGGGTGTCTCTGTATCTTGCTTGCCCTTTTTTTTTTAAAAAAAAATGAAGGATAATTGCTTTTCAGAATTTTGCTGCTTTCTGTCAAACCTCAAGATTAATCAGCTATAGGTATACACATATATCCCTCCCTTTTGAGACTCCCTTCCATATCCCTCCCCATCCCGCCCCTCTAGGTAGACACAGAGCCCTTGTTTGTATTTCCTGAACCATATAGCAAATTCCCGTTGGCTATCTATTTTACATATGGTAATTTAAGTTTCCGTGTTACTCTTTCTATACATCTCATCCTCTCCTCCCCTCTCCCCATGTCCCTGTCTATTCTCTATGTCTGTTTCTCCATTGCTGCCCTGTAAATAAATTCTTCAGTACCACTTTTCTAGATTCTGTATATATGTGTTAGAATACAGTATTTATCTTTCTCTTTCTGACTCACATCATTCTGTAAATAGGTTCTAGGTTTATCCACCTCATTAAAACTGACTCAAATGCATTCCTTTTTATGGCTGAGTAATATTCCATTGTGTATATATGTATCACACTTCTTTATCCATTCATCTGATGATGGATATCTAGGTCGCTTCCATGTTCTACCTATTGTAAATAGTGTTGCAATGAACAATGGGATACATGTGTCTCTTTCAATTTTGATTTCCTCAGGATATATGCTAGGAGTGTGATTGCTGGGTTATATGGTGGTTTTATCCCTAGTTTTTTAGGAATCCCCATACCATCTTCCATAGTGGCTGTATCAATTTAATTCCCTCCAACAGTGCAAGATTATTCCCTTTTTCTTTACACCCTTTCCAGTATTTATTGTTTATAGACTTTTTGATGAGGGCCATTCTGACCAGTGCAAGGTGATTGTAGTTTTGATTTGCATTTGTCTAATAATGAGCTGGGGGCAGGAGGAGAAGGGGATGACAGAGGATGAGATTGCCGGATGGCATCACCAACTCGATGGACATGAGTTTGAGTGAACTCTGGGAGTTGGTGATGGACAGGGAGGCCTGCTATGCTGTGATTCATGGGGTCTCAAAGAGTTGGACATGACTGAGCCACTGAACTGAAATGAACTGAATAATGAGCAATGTTCAGCACCTTTTCATGTGTTTGTTAGCCGTCTGTATGTCTTCTTTGGAAAAATATCTGTTTAGGTCTTTTTTCCACTTTCTAATTGGGTTGTTTGTTTGTCTGGTATTGAGTTGTATGAGTTGCTTGTATATTTTGGAAATTAATCCTTTGTCAGTTGTTTCATTTGCTACTATTTTCTCCCATTCTGAGGGTTAACTTTTCACCTTGCTTATAGTTTCCTTTGCTGTGCAAAAACTTTTAAGTTTAATCAGGTCCCACTTGTTTACTTTTGTTTTTATTTCCTTTACTCTAGGAGGTGGATCATAGAAAATCTTACTTTGATTTATGTCATCGAGTGTTTTGCCTGTGTTTTCTTCTAAATGTTTTATAGTTTCTGGTCTTACATTTAGGTCTATAATCCATTTTGAGTTTAACTTTGTGTATTGTGTTAGGAAGTGTTCTAATTTCATTCTTTTACATGTAGCTGTCCAGTTTTTCCAGCACCCTTTATTGAAGAGGCTTTATTGCCCTTTATTGCCCCATTGTATACTCTTGCATCCTTTGTCAAAAATAAGATACCCTTAAGTGCATGGGTTTATTTCTGGGCTTTCCATCTTGTTCCACTGGTCTATATTTCTTTTTTTGTGTCCAGTATCATACTGTCTTGATGATGGTAGCTTTGTAGTGTAGTCTGAGGTCAGGAAGGTTGATTCTTCCAGCTCCATTCTTCTTTCTCAAGACTGCTTTGGTTATTCAGGGTGTTCTTTGTTTCCACATGAGTTGTGAATTTTTTTGTTCTAGTTCTGTGAAAAATGCCATTGATAATTTGATAGAGATCACATTGAATCTATAGACTGCATTTGGTAATATAGTCATTTCTACAATATTGATTCTTTCCACCCAGGAACTTTGAATATCTCTCCATCTGTTTATGTTGTCTGTGATTCCTTTCATTAGTGTCATAATTTTCTGTGTACAGTTCTGTGTACAGTTCTATCCTTAGGTAGCTTTATTCCTAGATATTTAATTCTTTTTGTTGCAATGGTGAATAGGATTGACTCCTTAATTTCTCTTTCTGATTTTTCATTGTTAGTATATAGAAACAGAAGTGATTTCTGTGTATTGATTTTGTATCCTGGAACTTTGCTAAATTCACTGATGAGCTCTAGTAATTTTCTGATACTATCTTTAGGGTTTTCTATGTACAGTATCATATCATCTGCAAACAGTGAGATTTTTTTCTTCTTTTCCTATCTGGATACATTTTATTTATTTTTCTTCTCTGATTGCTGTAGCTAGGACTTCCAGAACTGTGTTGAATAATAGTGGTAAAAGTGGATACCTTTGTTTTGTTTCTGATCTTAGGGGGAATGCTTTCAGTTTTTCACCACTGAGAATAATGTTTGCTGCAGGCTTATCATATATGCCCTTTACTATGTTGAAATAGGCTCCTTCTATGCCCACTTTTTGAAGAGTTTTAATCATAAATGGGTGCTGAATTTTGCCAAAGGCTTTTTCTGCATCTATTGAGATTATCATGTGTTTTTTATCTTTCAATTTGTTAAATGATGTATCACATTGATTGACTTGTGTATATTGAAGAATCTTTGCATCTCTGGAATAAACCCAACTTGATCATGATGTATGAGCTTTATGATCTGTTGTTGAATTCTGTGTGCTAAAATTTCGTTGAGGATTTTTGCATATATGTTCATCAATTTTATTGGCCTGTAGTTTTCTTTTTGTGTATGTTGTCTTTGTCTGGTTCTGGTATCAGGCTGATGGTGGCCTCATAGAATGAATTTGGAAGTATTCCTTCCTCTGCATTTTTTTTGAAAGAGCTTTAGAAGGGTGGGCATTAGCTCTTCTCTAAATGTTTGATGGAATTCTCCTGTGAAGCCATCCGGTCCTGGGCTTTTGTTTTTTGGGAGATTTTTTATCACAGTTTCAATTTCAGTGCTTGTAATTGGGATGTTTATAATTTCTATTTCTTCCTGGTTCAGTCTTGGAAGATTGAACTTTTCTAAGAGTCTGTCCATTTCTTCGAGGTTACCTATTTTATTGCCACATAGTTGTTCAAAATAGTCTCTTATAATACTTCGTATTTCTGCATTGTCTATTATAACCTCTCCTTTTTTCATTTCTAATTTTATTAATTTGATTCTTCTTTCTTTTTTTCTTGATGAGTCTCACTAAATTTTTGTCAGTTTTGTTTATCTTCTCAAAAAAAATCTTTCAGTTTTATTAATATTTATTATTGTTTCTTTCATTTCTTTTTCATTTATTTCTGTTTGGATGTTTATGATTTCTTTCTTTCTACTAATTTTGGGGGGTTTTGTTCTTATTTTTCCAGTTGTTTTAGATATAAACGTAGGCTGTCAATTCGATGTTTTTCTTGTTTCTTAAGGTAGGGTTGTATTGCTGTAAACTTTCCTCTTAGAACTGCCTTTGCTGCATCCCATAGGTTTTGAGTTGTAGTGTTTTCATTGTTATTTGTTTCTAGAATTTTTTTTATTTCCCCTTTGTTTTCTTCAATAACCTGTTTGTTATTTAGAAACGTGTTGTTTAATCTCCATGTGTTCATGTTTCTTACAGTTTTTTGTTCTAATTGATACCTAGTGTCATAGTGTTGTGGTCAGAGAAGATGGTTGATACAATTTCAGTATTCTTAAATTTACTGAGGTTTGATTTGTGACTGAAGATGTGGTCTATCTTGGAGAATGTTCCATGTTCACTTGAGACAGTGTATTCTGCATTTGGATGGAATGTCCTGAAGATATCAATGAGACTCACCTTATCTACTGTATCATTTAAGACTTGTGCTTCCTTATAAATTTTCTGTTTTGATGATCTGTCCATTGAGTGGTGGTAAATTCTCCTACTATTATTGTGTTACTATCCATTTCTCCTTTTATGTCTGTTAGTGTTTGTCCTATGTATTGACGTGCTCCTATGTTGGGTGCATAGATATTTACAATTGTTATGTCTTCTTCTTGAATCAATCCTTTGATCATTATGTAGTGTCTTTCCTTATCTCTTGGAATCTTCTTTATTTTTAAGGTCTATTTTGTCTGATTCAAGGATTGCTCCTCCAGCTTTCTTTTGCTTCCCATTTGCATGGAATATATTTTTCCATCCTCTCACTTTCAGTGTATTTGTGTCTTTAGGTCTGAAGTGGGTTTCTTGTAGACAGCATATATATGGGTCTTGTTTTATATCCATTCAGTCAGTCTATATCTTTGGTTGGAGCATTTAATCCATTTACATTTAAAGTAACTATTGATATATATGTTCCTGTTGCCATTTTCTAATTGTTTGGGGTTGATTTTATAGATCTTTTTTATTCTGTTGTATTTCTTGACTATATAATTTCCTTTAACATTTGTTGTAAAGCTGGTTTAGTGGTACTGAATTCTCTTAACTTTTGCTTGTCTGAAAAACTTTTGATTTCTACATCAGTTTTGAGTGAGATCCTTGCTGGATACAGTAATCTTGGTTGTAGATTTTTCCCTTTCAATACTTTAAATATATCCTGCCATTTTCTTCTGGCCTGCAGAGTTTTTGCTGAAAGATCAACTGTTAAGATTATAGAATTCCCCTTGTATGTTACTTGTTGCTTCTCCCTTGCTGCTTTTAATATTATTTCTTTGTGTTTAGTCTTTATTAGTTTGATTAGTATGTGTCTTGGTATGTTTCTCCTTGGGCTTGTCCTGTATGGGACTCTTTGGACCTCTTGGACTTGATTAACTATTTCTTATTTCATTTTGGGTAAATTTTCAACTTTAATTTCTACAAAAAAATTTTTCACATCCTTTCTTTTTCTCTTCTTCTTCTGAGAACCTTATAATTCAAATGTTGGTGCATTTGATATGGTCCCAGAGGACTCTGAGACTGTCCTCATCTCTTTTCATTCTTTTTGCTTTATTCTGCTCTTCAGAAAGTATTCCACTTTTTAATCTTCCAATTCACTGAATTCATTCTTCTGCTTCAGATATTCCACTATTGATTCCTTCTAGAGTATTTCTAATTTCAGTAATTGTGTTGTCTCTGTATGTCTATCCTTTAATTCTTCTAAGTCTTTGTTAATTGATTCTTGTATTTTCTCCATTTTGTTTTCAAGGTAGTTTGTTCCTTCATTTGTGTAGTATTTCTCTGCCTTTTAATTTTTTTTTTTTTTTTTTTAAGTTACTGTGTTTGAGGTCTCCTTTTCCCAGGTTTCAAGAAAACTTGAATTTATTCCTTGAAGAAGGTTGAATTCTTTCTTCCTTTTGGTTTCTGCCCTTCTAAGTTTGCTCCAGTGATTTGTGTGAACTTTGTAAAGGGTGAGATTTGTGCTGAGTTTTTGTTTGTTTGTTTGTTCTTCCTCTGATGGGCAAGGCTGAGTGAGGTGATAATCTTGTCTGCTAATGATTGGGTTTGTATTTTTGCTTTGTTTGTTGTTTAGATCCTGCACAGAGTATTACTATTGGTTGGGTGATGCTAGGTCTTGTATTCAAGTGGTTTCCTTTGTGTGAGTTCTCACTATTTGACTCTCCCTAGGGTTAGTTCTCTAACTAATTTAGGGGACTAGATATGATAGATAGAGTGCCTGATGAATTATGGATGGAGGTTTGTGACATTTTACAGGAGACAGAGATCTATACCATCCCCATGGAAAAGAAATGCAGAAAAGAAAAATGGCTGTCTGAGGAGGCCTTACAAATAGCTGTGAAAAGGAGAGAAGTGAAAAGCAAAGAAGAAAAGGAAAGATATAAGCATTTGAATGCAGAGTTCCAAAGAATAGCAAGAAGAGACAAGAAAGCCTTCCTCAGTGATCAATGCAAAGAAATAGAGGGAAAGAACAGAATGGGAAAGACTGCTTCCCTGGTGGTGCAGAAGTTAAAGCGTCTGCCTGCAATGTGGGAGACCTGGGTTCAATCCCTGGGTCGGGAAGACCCCCTGGAGAAGGAAATGACAACCCACTCCAGTATTCTTGCCTGGAGAATCCTATGGACGGAGGAGCTTGGTGGACTACAGTCCATGGGTCGCAAAGAGTCGGACACGACTGAGTGACTTCACTTTCACTTTCACTTCACTTTCAAGAAAATTAGAGATACTAAGGGAACATTTCATGCACAGATGGGCTCAATTAAGGACAGAAATGGTATGGACCTAACAGAAGCAGAAGATATTAAGAAGAGGTGGCAAGAATACACAGAAGAACTGTACAAAAAAGAGCTTCACGACCAAGATAATCACGATGGTGTGATCACTCACCTGAAGCCAGACATTCTGGAATGTGAAGTCAAGTGGGCCTTAGAAAGCATCATTATGAACAAAGCTAGTGGAGATGATGGAATTCCAGTTGAGCTATTTCAAATCCTGAAAGATGATTCTGTGAAACTGCTACACTCAAATTGCCAGCAAATTTGGAAAACTCAGCATGGCCACAGGACCAGAAAAGGTCAGTTTTCATTCCAATCCCAAAGAAAGGCAATGCCAAAGAATGCTCAAACTGCCGCACAATTGCACTCATCTCACATGCTAGTAAGGTAATGCTCAAAATTCTCCAAGCTGGACTTCAGCAATACGTGAACCATGAACTTCCAGATGTTCAAGCTGGTTTTAGAAAAGGCAGAGGAACCAGAGATCAAATTGCCAACATCTGCTGGATCATTGAAAAAGCAAGAAAGTTCCAGAAAAAAACATCTATTTCTGCTGTATTGACTATGCCAAAGCCTTTGACTGTGTGGATGACAATAAACTGGAAAATTCTGAGAGAGATGGAAATACCAAACCACCTGACCTGCCTCTTAAGAAACCTATATGCAAGTCAGGAAGACTTGTTAGAACTGGACATGGAACAACAGACTGGTTCCAAATAGGAAAAGGAGTATGTCAAGGCTGTATATTGTCACCCTGCTTATTTAACATATATGCAGAGTACAACATGATAAATGCTGGGCTGGAAGAAGCACAAGCTGGAATCAAGATTGCCGGGAGAAATATCAATAATGTCAGATATGCAGATGACATCACCCTTATGGCAGAAAGTGAAAAAGAACTAAAAAGCCTCTTGATGAAAGTGAAAGTGGGGAGCAAAAAAGTTGGCTTAAAGCTCAACATTCAGAAAATGAAGATCATGGCATCTGGTCCCATCACTTCATAGCAAATAGATGGGGAAACAGTGGAAACAGTGTCAGACTTTATTTTTGGGGGGCTCCAAAATCACTGCAGATGGTGACTGCAGCCATGAAATTAAAAGAGGCTCACTCCTTGGAAGAAAAGTTATGACCAACCTAGACAGCATGTTGAAAAGCAGAGACATTACTTTGCCAACTAAGGTCCGTCTAGTCAAGGCTATGGTTTTTCCAGTGGTCATGTATGGATGTGAGAGTTGGACTGTGAAGAAGGCTGAGCTCCAAAGAATTGAGGCTTTTGAACTGTGTTGTTGGAGAAGACTTTTGAGAGTCCCTTGGACTGCAAGGAGATCCAACCAGTCCATTCTGAAGGAGATCAGCCCAGGGATTTCTTTGGAGGGAATGATGCTAAGCTGAAACTCCAGTACTTTGGCCACCTCATGCGAAGACTTGACTCATTGGAAAAGACTCTGATGCTGGGAGGGATTGGGGGCAGGAAGAGAAGGGGACGACAGAGGATGAGATGGCTGGATGGCATCACTGACTCGATGGACATGCGTCTGGGTGAACCCCTGGAGTTGGTGATGGACAAGGAGGCCTGGAGTGCTGCTATTCATGGGATCTCCAAGAGTCGGACACGACTGAGTGACTGAACTGAACTGAACTGAACTGAACTGAGGGTTAGTTCTCTGGTAGTCTAGGGTCTTGAAGTCAGTGCTCCCACTCCAAAGGCTCGGGCTTGATCTCTGTTCAGAAATGAAGATGCCCCAAGTGGATTTTTATGGCATTAATTGAGGTTAAAATAAATATCCAAAACTGAGAAATCACAGGTGAACCCCAGACAAATGGTACTTATAAAATCAGGCAAATAGTAATTAAAATAATGGAATATACACATTTACTTATGCACCCATGAGCAAAATGAAAATAATCCAACAAAAATAATGTATAGTAGATTGACCCAGCAAAGAAAGGAAATCAAAAATTATATTTACCAGTTAAGAACAAAACTAACTTAAGCACAAACTGGAAAACAATACTGAAGTGAGGTGTTAAGTAGGGAATAAAGCAATGAAAACAAGACTAATAAATACTTTGACAGGAAAAGAAAAAAAGAAAAGAAATAATAGATATGCAAAGTTAAATACAGGGAGGTGAAGATTTATATGCATTAAAGATTAACTGCAAGGGGAAAAGAACAGTAGGAAGAGCAAACAAAGGAATAAACGTAGAAACATATAATAGGTTTTTAAAAGTTAAAAATTGAAATTATAAAAAAGAGAAAAGTTAAAAAAAAGGAAGAATAAAGAAAAAAAGCAATAAATAAATAAAACTCCACAGAAATGCACATGCCCAATGTAGATGCAGAGATTTATAACAGTAGAAAGTGTGACTGAATATACACATATACATATACACCCATAAGCAACATCAAAACAGTCTAACAAAAGTAAAGTATAGTAGACTGACCTGGAGAACAAAGGAAACCAAAAATTATATCTACTAGAACAAAACTAATTAAAGCACAAGCTGGAAAACAAAACTAAAGCAAGGTACCAATTGGGGAATAAAGCAATGAACATAATAAAACTAACAAATATGTTGAGAGGAATGGAGAGAAAGAAAGAATAGATATGCAAAGTTAAATAGTGGTAGTTAAAGAAGGTTTACATAAGCTAAAGATTAACTGCAAGGGGAAAAGCACACTAGGAAAAGCAAACAAAGGGATAAATGTAGAAAATATAATAATAAGTTTAAAAAATTAAAAATGAAAAAAAGAGAGGTAAAAAAAGAGGAAAACTCCTTAGAACTGTAAAATCCCAACTTAGAGGCAGAGGTTTATGACAACAATAAAAAAATGTGCCTGAGAAAAAAAGTAAAGAATGCTAAAAACTTAATTGGATTTCTTAGTACTAATAAAATTGACAACTACAACAGAAGGGGGAAAAAAGGAAAAAAAAAAATCCAAAAGAATCTACTGAACACAGTCAAAAATTAAGAATAATAATTTTTTTTTTTTTTTTTTCTTTTTGAGTCACTGCTGTCAGTGTTCTTTCTCTTGCTGGAAGTCACAGTCCACCTTATCTCCCTAGGATGCCCTCCAGCACTCTGCTGATCTCTTGATCTGCTGTGGAGGCAGCTCAGATTCTAATCTGGTCCTACTCCTATGTGTTCTAGGCTTCCCTGGTGACTCAGAGGATAAAGTGAGTTCCCACAGTTGGGACAACCTGGGTTTGATCCTTGGATTGGGAAGATCCCCCAGAGAAGGAAATGGCAACCCACTCTGGTACTCTTGCCTGGAATATCCCACGGACGGGGAAGCCTGGTAGGCTACAGTCCATTGGGTCGCAAAGTGTCGGACACGACTGAACAACTTAATTTTCACTTTCTGTGTGTTCTTTCCTCCAATGTACACATCAATCAGAGCTAGTGCCTTTTTTTTTTTTTTTTAATGGGAGCTCTCAATGGGCTTTTATATATTCCATTGACAGAGTCTGCTTATTTGATCATGCGGATTTAATCTGCAGCTTGTGCAGCTGGTGGGAGGGTTTTGTGTCTTCTTGCTTAGCCCCACTGCCCCTGAGTTTCAAACGTGATTTTATTTCCATCTCTACATGTTGGTCGTCCACTGGAGTTTAGCTCCTGAGGCTGCCCTGGAGTGCTTGGGCTTGCTCCTCAGGGGGCCTGGTGTGGAGGTGCTGCTGCTGCTGCTTGGGTCACAGTGATTCTGGCAGCACCAGGAGCTCAGGGGGGTTGGCAGCTAGGGAAGCATGAAATATAATGTTCTAGAAGGGTATGGCAACCAGTATTGGCCAATACACTCCAGTATTCTTGTCTGGAGAACCCCCTCTCTGACAAAGAAGCCTGGCAGGCCACAGTCCACAGGATTGCAAAGAGCTGGACACATCCAAAGTGACCCTTTGTGACCCATAGACACAAGATATTTTTTGCCTGTGGTGGCTCTGCCCCAGTGAGGTGGTGCAGCTGCTTGGCTTGTGGGGACCCTGGAGACGCCAAGTGTGCAGGGACACAGACTGCCTCTGGTGCAGGAGTCATGGCCTTTTCAGAGTCTTTTTTCCAGCCTCTTGTAGCTGGCGGTCAGAAGGCCTTTTCAGCCAGTCATTCTCTATAACACTGTCTGTTCAGGAACTTAGAGGGCTCCCTTGCCTGGGGTCCTTCTCTGTTAAGCATGTCCGGCACATAGAGGGGCCTCCCTTGGCTGGGGTCCTACACTTTTTGTAGATTGGCATGTCAGGCACTTAAAGGGGTACCCTTGGTAGGGTCCCATTCTGTAGTTCAGTGCATCAGGCATTTGATGGGCCAGTCTCTCTATTATTCAGCCTTCTATGCTGGTGTGTGAGGGGAGAGAGGCTATGGTGATGGCTCTGCCCTCTACATGTGACTCAGCAGTATCGCCCTGCTTCCATGGCTGTCCAGCTTTTCTCCACAGGCATTTCTCACCACAAACTCATCCCTCACATCCCCTCGATCTGTCTCTCTGCAGTCAATAGCAGCCCTTGCCCTGAGATTGCTCCACAATTCCTAAGCTCCACCTCTCAGCCACTGCCCCTTCCAGGAGACCAGCGTTCCTATCAGGGTTATGTATGGCTGCTGCAAGGACTGTCTGATTCTCATTCCATTTAGGCTGCCACAGATCATCTGTTTTACTCTTAGCCTTAAATGTTGCTCCTCTGACTCAGACAGTTGCCTTGATGTGGGGATTGAACTCCTGCTTCAGTTTCGCCTCCTGCTGATGGCAGGTCCAGTCCTACTAACACTCCTGTTTTTCCCCCTATTTCCTTCATCTTTACGTGATTCTATATATTCTTTTCCACTGGTTAGATAATCTTGTCTGCTCTCAGCTAGTGTTCTGCATGCATTTCTGTGTCTGAAGGTGTATTCTTGATGTTTCCATGGGAAGAAGGTACATTCCTAATGTACTCCATGTCCACCTACTCCTTCAACATCTTGTTCTCTCCTACTCTTGTTATTTTTTACTGTGACTTCTCATAGTACTCAGAATTAATGGAACAGGACTGTTTTTAAATGAGTATGTCCCTAACATTTTTGTTAACTCATTCACCAAGAAACTGGCAATAAGGTGGAATTTATTCAAAGTGAACTTGAGAAGCTGAGTATATGTAGCAATTGAGAGCTTTCCAGGTAGTGCTAGTGAAGAAGAATCTGCCTGTCAATTCAAGAGACACAAGAGCCATAGTTTCAATCCCTGGGTCAGAAAGGGCCCCTGGAGAAGGAAATGGCAACCCACTCCAGCATTCTTACCTGGAGAATCCCATGGACAGAGGAATCTGGTGGGCTACAGTCCATGGGGTCACAAATAGTTGGACATGACTGAATACACATGCCTGGCATAGCAACTGAAAAAATCTTATAGTAAAATTTTAGTTTAGGTATTAATCTGGTACAAAAATAAAAATGTAGAGCTTTTGATGAATCACTGGACATCTTCAGTTTGGGGAAATCAAAATAAATGCTCGTTCACATTTATTTCTTCTATTTAACTTGCTACCCCACGATGGCATCTTTTCTTCGAGGGTAGTTGCTGCTCTTGTTAGCTTTGCTAGCTTTCCTACACCTGGAGCCAAGTCTTTCCAGCAGTGCTTAATCCCTTCAAGGAGAGAGAAATGTCTGATCTTCTATAAGCTTATTTCTATTGAAAAGCTCTAATAAATTAGTTTCTAAATACATATATTATATATATGTCTTAATGGCTCTAAGTGCTAACCTGGTAAAATTTTAAAAATTAATAAAAGTTTCAACCTTCTTATCTATGTATAAAGTGCTTTGTTGAGTAACAACAATCTTTCTATTTTAAGAATCCCTTCAAGGAGAGAGAAATGTCTGATCTTCTATAAGCTTATTTCTATTGAAAAGCTCTAATAAATTAGTTTCCAAATACATATATTATATATATGTCTTAATGGCTCTAAGTGCTAACCTGGTAAAATTTTAAAAATTAATAAAAGTTTCAACCTTCTTATCTATGTATAAAGTGCTTTGTTGAGTAACAACAATCTTTCTATTTTAAGAAGACCAGAGCAGTATAAATGAGGATCTGTGTACATGTGTGCTAAGCCACTTCAGTCATGCCCAACTCTGTAACCCCATGGACTGTAGCCTGCCAGGCTCCTGCCATGCTATTTTTTAATAGCAAAAAATTACAAAAATTGTAGACCAAGACTAAATTACATAACTACTGTATATAAATTATATAACCACTATTCCAGCAGGCACATAAATTGACTTAAATAATGAAAATAATGATATCAATACTGCCTAGGTTTACTGAGTTAAACTGTGGAGTTATGTACTGTTACTATTCTCAGATGCATTTTATTTTTAATAAAACATAACACAAACACAATTTATAAAGTTTGATGAACTCCACTTATAATGAACTCTCCCATCTTGCGTCCTAGTCTAAGTGGTTAATTTTTTGTAATAAATATCATCTGTTTTTCATTACCAAAATGTTCTATAGTAGCTTTTAAACAGTTGTGATGCAAGATGTAATGCAAAAGTTCACAAGCTAGGAACTGAAAGCAAAAGAACCCATCCAAAGTCATTTTTAGCTTCTTTATAGGGAAGACTGGCAACAGAAATATCTGCTTTTACCCAATTCCCTTTGAACACAATTTGAGTCTAATAATTCCATCTGCTAAAAGGTATGAAACCAGAAGTGTTAGTCGCTCAGTCATGTCCGACTCTTTGCAAATCCATGGACTATAGCTCACCAGACTCCTCTGACCATGGAATTCTCCAGACAAGAATACTTGAGCGGATAGCCATTCCTTTCTCCAGGGGATCTTCTGGACCCAGGGATCGAATTCAGGTCTCCCACTTTGCATAAGGATGCTTTACCATGTGAACCACCAGGGAAGCTAAAAGTCATAGTATTTTCAAAATTATCTTCAAATTTAAACTGACTTTGTGGCTATCTTTATGACATTAAGCTTCTAATCTATTCTTTTGCAGTATATTCACATCATAAGTAGCAAATCACACCTATATGAATGTTCATAATGATAACCTGCCCAAGGAGATCACTGACTGATCTTGCTGTAGTCATTGACAGCATATATTATAGCAGGATTCAAAATATTTTGCCCTGCAATCTTTCACAGATGTTTATTCAAATAGGGATTTCTCCAGATGTAGGAAACATCAAGAAAACAAGATATGAGGAATATGATAGTTCTAGAAATATCATTCAATATGAGCAAATAGTGTAGCTCGGGACAGCCAAGCTAGGATTATGCCTTAGAAATTACTGTGAAGGGAATTTGGTTCTTTATTAACATAATTTACTGGCCATTCAGTTAATCAACTGTGAAGTAGGTTGTCTGCAATGGCTGCTGCAGAGAAAGTTCCACATTGGCTAGTGTCTGCCAGCATTGACAATCCACATAGGGGATTGAAACCTGAAATTTAGGTGAAAGATTTAGGTCTGCTTTTGTGAATTGTGTGACCATTCAGAAGTTTCTTGACAACTCTTATACATAATGCCTTCAGATGGGAAATGACTACGGTACATGCTTCTCTCCACCAAAGTGATTGTCCAGTGGCAATGATTTACATAAAAGATTATGAAAACACGATTTCCTTATTAGACTCTCAAGTGCTATTTCAAATCTTTGACATTAAGCCTCTAAGATGCTTATGTTCAAGTTATAAGAAAATGCTTCCGCCAACAGATTCAACAGAGTTATTTTAAATTAATCTGCCCTGTTATATAATAAGCAAGTTGTTGTCATATTTACTCGGAGATTTGAAAAATGAAGTTTATAAAGATTTTACCATTTGTCAAACATTTTTTAGCCAGTAAGTGTTTGAACTGTAATTTGAATGTAGTCTTTTTAATGTGAAAGTTCATACCCCTTTTCCCATGATGTTTTTTGCAAAGTAATTCTTCTCAAGTTACAAATAGAGGACAGAAGGGGGTGCATTTGTTTTTGCTAAAAAGAAAATGAGTTTATTTCTCTAAAAAACTTATGTAATTAGAGATGGAGAACTCAGGGTGAAGTCTAAAATTTCTGAGTGCCTTTAGAGCAAAGTAATTGTAGGGGCAAATACAGCTCTCCTGGGGCCTTCCCATCACTTTGCAGCATCTTAGCACTGATCATAGATAATTATGGCATTACAACATATTGGTGAAGAAATGGAGAAGGTTTAGGGTGAACAGCATCCAGGACTGTGGTAATTAATTTCATATTATTAGTGAGAACTAGATTTTTCAGTCATTAAATAGTTCAGTTAAATATGGCACAGAGATAACAAGTTAGATTTATTTCAGTGACATTACAAGTAACACAAGGAAATCAGAATCATTATATAATTGTGTTTTATTTTTTACCTCAAACAAAATTAAGCTCTATCCACAAGTTAATGAAATTTAACTCTTTCCAAAATTTAAATCCACATTTAAGCTTTTGCAAATGACTTTACAAACCAAGATTCATGCAATCTGCTTATAACACCTGTGGTTTTTGGTCATAAATAGGGGATATGGAGAAAGTTGAATCAGATATAAATGCAAAACTGGGAAAAATTAACTGTGAGAGTTCAAACAGAAGCTAAGGAATGCTTGAAGCACAGGTAGTGAGAGTGGAGAGAAGGATTGAAAGAGAAACAATAGGAATCAGTGATCTGATTTAGGTCAAAAGTGGGATCAAATTAAGTTAATAAAATAAATACTTTGATGAAAAAAGAAAATTGTGCCACTTATGTCATTTACAAAACGGACAAAGAGGAGATTGTAAGAGAAGAAATTTTATGTGTAGGCGAGGGGATGTTGATGAAATAATGATATCAAATTTGCATATAGCATATTTGAGATAGTTGGGAGAAATTCAGGTAGAAAAAAAAATCAATGCATGTGTGCTTTGGAGACAAATGTTGACTGGATAGGTATATTTTTATAGTGGTGGTTTAGTCATTAAGTCAGGTCTGAGTTTTGTGACCCCACTGCATGTAGCCTGGTAGGCTCCACTGTTCATGAGATTTCTCAGAATTTCTCAGACAAGAATACTGGAGTGGGTTACCATTTCCTTCTCCAGGGGATCTTCCCATCCCAGGGATGGAATCTGGGTCTCCTGCGATACAAAGTGGATTCTTTACCAACTGAGCCACCAGGGAAGACAATATATATATCTACCTCTCAAATATTGAATGAGGATGTAAAGGAGCTGATAAAGAGTCCGCCTGCAATGAAGGAGACCCGAGTTCAATTCCTGGGTTGGGAAGATCCCCTGGAGAAGGGAAAGTCTACCCACTCCAGTGTTCTGGCCTGGAGAATTCCATGGACTATGTAGTCCATGGGGTAGCAAAGAGTACGACATGACTGAACAACTTTCACTTTCACTTCAGTGTCAACAGAATTACATTTTAATAGAGAATCCACTTCCCTGGTGGTTCAAATGGTAAAACATCTGCCTACAATGCGGGAGACCCCAGTTCAATCCCTGGGTTGGGAAGATCCCCTGGAGAAGGAAATGGCAACCCACTCCAGTATTCTTGCCTGGAGAATCCCATGGACAGAGGAGCCTGGTGGGCTACACGACTGAGTGACTTCACACACTCACACACACACAGAATCCACAGCATTCAGAAATAAATGTCAGCTATCAATTCATAATAGACACTTTATTACATTTTATCCTAATTCTGTGCATGTGAATGAGGCATTTATTATTTTAAAATATTTTAAAGCTATTTAGGATGAGATGGCTGGATGGCATCACTGACTCAATGGACGTGAATCTGAGTGAACTCCGGGAGTTGGTGATGGACAGGGAGGCCTGGCGTGCTGCGATTCATGGGGTCGCAAAGAGTTGGACACGACTGAGCGACTGAACTGAACTGAACTGAAAGCTATTTTAAAAATGTCTCATTAGAATTAGGATAAAATCAAATAAACTTTCTATTTTGAATTGGTAGCCTATGTTTAGTTCTGAGTACTGTGAATTGTCTATTAAAATTGTAATTCAGCTGCTATTACACCCTTATTTAATATTTGAGAGGTAGATACACATTTTTTCTGTATTTGTTTCCAAAATATTTTCTCTCCCCTCATTTTATTATATACTTTATTTCATTTTATATTTCAACATGCTTTTTGAGAACAAAAAAATTATAAAGAAAATATATTTGTATTAAATATTAACCAAAAATAAATATAAAAAGATAATTTGAACATTTCTATGGAAAAAATATACACAGTATTTTTTAATGAGAGGAGAAAAAGACTTCATCTCTGTTTTCAGTGACCTCAAATCATACTCTGGTCTCTTCCCTAGGTGGGACTTCTCTGCCTTTTGACCTTGGTTATATTCATGTCATTCTCTATCCTGTGGCACAGTCAACTGCCTAGTGAAAGTGTTCCTAGGAGCTATCCTCAAACAATCTCATATGTGGAAATGTTCATCACAGGGTCACTTTCTAGGAAACTTGACCTAAAATGGTTATTGTGAAAAGTGACTGTAGGAGGCAGATTCTAAAATGAGATTTTGAAGCTGGATTACCTCTTAGCTCCATGAAAAAGTGAAATATTTCACTATGGTCAGATGAAGTACTGATAACTCCTCAAATGTTGGGATAGCAAAATTGTTAAAGTTTCACTGATGACAAATTGAAATGGGATGTCATTGGAAGGAAATGCAGCCAGTGAAGTGCTTGCCTGCTGAGGATAAAGGAATCTATAATGTAATTCACTATAGTCAAAGGAATAGTCAATGCCCTAGCATCAGGTGGTAGAGAATTATATGGAATTATAGTTTCAATATTTATGCTCAAGCAGGAGATAAAATAAAATTTGACAGATGAGAATTTATTAATAAAGGTACATTTCCCTGTAATAACAGAATTTAACATACTGACAGGTCCCCTAGGACAGGATGCTATTAAGCTACTTGTTTGGCATTTGGCAGAGAAGGCAATGGCACCCTACTCCAGTACTCTTGCCTGGAAAATCCCATGGATGGAGGAGCCTAGTGGGCTGTAGTCCATGGGGTCGCTAAGAGTTGGATACCCCTGAGCGACTTCACTTTCACTTTTCACTTTCATGCATTGGAGAAGGAAATTGCAACCCACTCCACTGTTCTTGTCTGGAGAGTCCCAGGGACGGGGGAGCCTGGTGGGCTGCCATCCATGGGATCGCACAGAGTCAGACACGACTGAAGCAACTTAGCAGCAGTAGCAGCAGCAATTGGCATTTGGAAGCATGTAAAAAATGATGGCCCATTACTAAATGAAGAAGAAATGTTAAAACTGATATATTAAATGGCGGAAGAATGGATTAAAAGGATCAACATATTGGGTGCTGAATTGGGTATACTAGGTAATGCAGAAAACTGCCCCATGTTCCAGTGTGTGGAGGGCATTCTATTTAAGAAACTGATGACATACAATATTGAGATGAGCAGTATAGACTAGGGTGGTGGTACTGTGGAGTAGGAAATGTTGTTAATATTCCAGAATTAGACTCTTCCAAATCAATGGGGATATAGAAATTAAAAAAAAAATAATAATAAGAGCCAGCTTTTTTTTTTAACACTTAATTATAATGAACTGCAACGGTTAAGTGGAAGTCAGAGAGGCCTGGCTAACTCACAGAGAGCTGTGAAGATGGTTTTAAACACTGTGTTCCTAGGAGAAAGAGAGATAAATAGCCAACAAGAATGTTATTTGATCTGTACAGCTAAAAGAAATGAAGGAAAAATAATTTGATGGCTGTAATATCAAGGTCTTTGTCCAATTTTTTTTTTTGAGCCAATTCTCACAGGGAAATACATTAACTGCAATTAAGACTGGGTTCCAATGAGAAAGAGACTTTTGGAATACAATGACAATTGTACAGTGCAGTGATTTCCCCATATTCTGGGTATAGTTCTACCTTTCCTATAAAATGTTTGACTCCTCAGGATGCAATTCCATATAATATTAGATTATAGCAGATAACCAATTCACTTTACCACATAGGAGGGAGGCAGTGTTTACCGATACATGGAATCCATTGCATGTATCAGTCACATACTGTGAAGCTGTTGGCCCCTAAGAGTACATGAATTAGGAAGCAAAGGATGCATTTACAAATGGGCCCAACAGTGACCCACATGGAGAATTTTGCTTCTCTGGTGCAGAGTTTTAGGCACAATGAATATGGAGATCCAGCAACCAGCACCTAAGATTCTTTGCCTGAGGGCTTTCACAATCTGCTCTAGCTGTTAGGATTTTGTCTTCCTACCCAGAGAAGGATTTCTCCTCCCATAGACAAAGTTAAGGGTTCCATTCAGCTTAAAACTATGACACATGACATACTGACTTCTGGGCTCCTCTTGCCAAGAGATAAGGAGGCAATGAAAAGTATTACCATATTGTCAGGACTAATTAACCCAGATCACCAGGGTGAAGTTGGGTAGCTATTATTTCATGGGGGTGGGAAGGAACACATTTGAAATACAGGTGATATGATTATGTGTCACTTCATAATTCTCTGCTCAGTGAGTGTTAATGGAAAATATAACAGAAGTGTTTCTCATTACCTCACAGACATAATCAAACATATACTCCACAGTTGAAAAAATCTCCATTGACCTACACAATACATCACTTACCTTATTATTCACATACACAAATATACATATAGGAACATATTGGACAGCAAAAAGTAATCTTAATGCACTGAGTGAAGATGGGAAAATGTGGGAGAAGAAGCCATTATGCTCATGTGGAAATACCTTTTCACAAAAATATTAGCTTGTGTGAGAAGTGTGAAAATGTTCCCATTTTGATATCTGCGCAGGGATGGCAATGATAGAGTGAACCTTAGTAGGTTCCAACCTTAGTAGGGTCCAGCACAATTCAGTGGGGTTCTTGACATGTTTTTTTCTGCGTCAGCACAGAAGATTGACGAGCTATCTAGCAGCCTTACCTAAAACTCAGTAAGTCGCTCAGTAATTCCCCTTGAAATGTTGACTGCCTCAGCCAACCCTTTGCCAGAGAGCAGTGATTTTACTCTCAGGGGATTTGGAGTCAGTAGTAGCATATGGACCCTCCAGGACAGAACATGTAAGCAAGAGCATTGCTGGGCAATGCTTCCCCAACCATGGGGAAGGATCACTGTCCTACTGGACTGGATGGGCTGGTATATACAGAGGCACTTGGAGAAAATTATTTATATTTTAGTAGTCACATTTTAATGTTGAAATTATATTCTGGCTATCATACAATTACTGCTGTACAAGTAAGATTTTACTTAAAACGAAGATTTTATTTAAAGAAAGATTTTATTTAAAAATCAATGATGCTTTCAAAGCATTTTATGAAAACAAAAGAACTTCCACATCAGGAAGGTAAGGTGTTGTTGTTCAGCCACCCAACAACTGTCTGAGTCTTTGTAACCCCATGGACTGTAGCATACCAGGCCTCCCTGTCCCTCACCATCTCCTGGAGTTTGTCCAACTTCATGTTCATTGCATTGGTGACACTGTACAGCCATCTCATTCTCTGATGCCCTCTTCTCCTTCTGCCCTCAATCCTTCCTAGCACTGGGGACTTTTCTAATGAGTCATCTATTCACATAAGATGACCAAAATACTAGAACTTCAGCTTCAGCATCAGTCCTTCCAGTGAATATTCAGGGTTGACCTCCCTTAAGATTGATTGGTTTGATCTCTCCTTGCTGTCCATGGGACCTTCAGGAGTCTTCAACAGTTCGAAGGCATCAATTATTTGGCATTCTGTATTCTTTACAGTCCAGCTCTCACAACTGTATGAGACCACTGGCTTGACTATACCATAGCCTTGACTATACCATAGCCTTGACTATACAGAGTAATATCTCTGCTTTTCAGCACCCTGTCTAGGTTTGTCATCACTTTCCTGTCAAGAAGCAGTCGTCTACTGGTTTCATGGCTGTAGTCACTGTCTGCAGTGATTTTGGAGCCCAAGAAGAGGAAATCTGTCATTATTTCCACCTTTTCCCCTTCTGTATGCCATGCAGTAATGCCATCATCTGAGTTGCTTTTAATACTTAGTCCTAAGCTGGCTCTTTCACTGTCATCCTTTACTCTCATCAAGAGGCTCTTTATTTCTTCTTTGCTTTCTGCATCAGAGTGGTATCATCTGCATATCTGAGGTTGTTGATGTTTCTCATGGCTATCTTGATTCCAGCTTGTAACAATTAAGAAGGATCACCATCTTACTAGGCTGGTAAGCCCATCTTACTGATGGGTTAGTATACATGGTGACATCTGGAAAAAATTATTTATATTTTAGTAGTCATATTTTAATGTTGAAATTACATTCTGGCTGTCATTCAATTACTGCCATACAATATACTAAAGGAAGATTTTCTTTAAAAATCAATAGCAATTTAAAAACTTTTTTCTGAAAAAAAAAAAAAAAGAACTTCCATATCAGGGAGGTCAGATATGTTTTGCATATATTCTTAGTGAACTATACATAGAGCAACATATTTGCTACATGGATCCTATAATTTGATTTATATATATATTTCAGTTTCTCTATTAAAATAAACATTAGAAAGAGAAATCACATGTGGGAACTGAGGCAAAACACAAAAAAGATAGACTTTTATTTTTAAAATATTTTTTCAGTAGGTTCTTATTGGTTATCTATTTTAAATATAAGTGTATACATGTCAATCTCAAATTCCTAATCTATCCCTTTTCTCCATCCTTCCCTGCAGCAACCACAAACTCATTTGCTAAGTCTGTGAATGTTTCTCTTTTGTAAATAAGCTCATTTGTATCATTTTTTTAGATCCTGCATGTAAGAGATATCATGTAATAAATGTCTTTCTCTGTCTGATTTACTTCACTTAGTATGATAATCTCCAGGTCCATTCATGTTGCTGCAAATGACTGTTTCATTCTTTTAAATGGCTGAATGATACTCTATTGTATATATGTATCACATCTTCTTTATCCATTCATCTGTCAATGGACATTTAGGTTACTTGCATGTCTTGGCTATTGTAATAGTGCTGCAATAAATATTGGAGTGCATGTATCCTTTTGAAACATGTTTTTCTCTGGATATATGCCCAGGAGTGGGATTACTGGGTCATATGGTAACTCTATTTTTAGGTTTTCAAGGAATCTCCATATTGTTCTCCATAGTGGCTACACCAATTTATATTACCACTAACAGCATAGGAATGTTTCTTTCTCTCCACATCCTCTTCAGCATGTATTGTTTATAGATTTTTCTGATGGCCATTCTGACTTGTGTGAGGTGTTATTTCATTGTAGCTTTGACTTCCATTTCTCTAATAATTAGTGATGTTGAACATCTTTTCATGTGCCTCTTGGCCATCTGTATGTCTTCTTTGGAGAAATATATATTCAGCTCTGCTGTCCATTTTTTTGATTGAACTGTTTGTTTTTTGGATATTGAGCCAAATGAACTGTTTGTAAATTTTGGAGATTAATCCCTTGTCGGTAGTATCATTTGCTAATATTTTCTCTCATTCTGAGAGATATATTTTAATTCTATTTGGGTTTCCTTTGCTGTGCAAAAGTTTTGAGTTTAATAAGTTCTCATTTGTTTGTTTTTGCTTTTATTTCCATTACTCTGGGAGACGGATCAAAAAACATACTGCTGCAATCTATGTCAATGGGTGTTCTGCCTACATTTTTCTCTAAGTGTTTTATAGTATCTGGTCTTACATTAGGGTTTTTAACCCATTTTTGAGTTTATTTTTGTGTATGGTGTTAAAGAATATTCTAGTTTCATTTTTCATATGTAGCTATCCAGTTTTCCTAGCACCATTTATTGAAGAGACTGTCTTTTCTCCATTGTATAGTCTTGCCTCCTTTGTTATAGGTTAACTGACCATAGCTGTGTGTGTAGGGAGGAAGGATCTATGGAAAGAGAGATCTAGAACAAGACACAAAAAGGATAGAGTTTAAAAGGAATTTTTTCATCAGAAGTCACTTTTAGAAAGTGAAAATGGCAAGTTACAAACTAGTGGAATCATATTTAAAATTTCCAAGTCAGAATGTAAAATAACATAAATTAATAAGAAGTAAACAAATTACTTATTTTAAAAAATGGGCAAGAGATATAAATAAGCATTTTACAGAAGAAAAACCATGTATGACAAACAAACATATGAAAGGATATTCAACATCAATGTCAATCAGGAAAACACAAGTCAAGATCATATGAAGTTTTGTTTACACATAATTAAGTGGAAAAAAAGACACAGAATGTGTGAAAATAGTGAAGTGTTGACAGTATCAGTCACAGAGTCTCTGTACATTGCTGGAGAAAGCGTAAATTGTTATAACTGCTTTGGAAAACAGTCACTTTCTCCTGTAGCTGAATATTTTTCATGCCTAAGTATATACCAATAGCAGAACACATGCATAAGAATGTTTATAAGAATAATTCATAAAATTAGAAACAACTCTACCTCTGGTCAGCAGGAAAATAGATTAGTATACCATAGTATATTCCTACAATGGAATATTTAATAGCAGTCAAAACCAAACTATCGCATTGTTTCCAAACATGAATGAATTTTAGGAATGTTATAGGAAGCTTAAAATTAGGTCACCACATTTTTTATAATTTGATACTCTTTTCATGGAGCTTCCTGAGCAGCTCAACTGGTAAAATATCTGCCTGCAATGGAAGACACTCTGGTTTGATTCCTGAGTCAGGAAGTTCCCCTGAACAAGGAAATGGCAACCCACTCCAGCATTCTTGCCTAGGGAATTCCATGGACAGAGGAGTTTGGCAGGCTGCAGTCCATGGTGTTACAAAGGGTCAGACATGACTGAAGGACTAAGCACAGGGACAGGACTCTATTTATAATGCTAAAAGTATATCTTCTAAATATGTGACACAATGTTGTTGTTGTTTAGTTGCAAAGTCTTGTTTGATGCTTTGCAAACCCATGAACTGTAGCCCTCTAGGATCCTCTGTCCATGAGCTTTCCCAGGCAAGAATACTGGTATCGGTTGTCATTTCCTTCTCCAGGTGATCTTCCCAACCCAGAAATCAAATCCACATCTCCTGAATTGCAGATGGATTCTTTTACCACTGAGCCACCAGGGAAGCCATGTGGACACAGATAGGATTATATAAGGAGGAGAATAAGAAAGTGATAAACATAGCATTTAGAATAGTAGTTATTTCTGGTGAGGGGAACAGGTTATAAGGTTTGTGTTAGAAATTATATAATGTTTATTATTAAGGTTCTAGCTTTGGTCTGGGGTTGTAACTCATTAACAACTGATCAACTATTTAATTAGAGTAGACTCTTCAAGGTCAGTAGTTACCATGTATCATGAACTAAAATGAATCTAAGAAACACTAAGGATAAATAAAACCTAAAGAGCATTCAAAACTTGTGATGAAAATAAAATAGTAAAAAGGTATACAAGTAAAGCTAAATAAATAAATAAAACATTGATGATGTCACAAAGAATACTGAAGATTTCCCAGTTAGTATTGTTTGCTATTGTTGTTCAGTCACTAAGTCCTATGCAACTATTTGCAAAAGAATGGACTTCAGCATACCAGGCTTCCCTGTATTTCCCTATCTCCTGGAATTTCCTCAAACTCATGTCCGTTGAATCAGTGATGGCATCCAACCATCTCATCCTTTGAGAAGAGTCAACTTATTGAAAAAGGCCCTGAGGCTGTGAAAGACTGAAGGCAGGAAAAGGGGGCGACAGAGGATTAGATGGTTGGATGACATCACTAACTCAATGGACATTAGTTGAGCAAATTTGGGAAGGGAGTTTGAAGGACAGGGAAGTCTGGCCTGCGACAGTCCATATGGTCGCAAAACATCTGATGCAACTGGAAAACAACAATCCTTGCCGGGAGCCAGCGTGAGAAATTCCACCCGTGACAAGGTCATGCAGCAGAGCTCTGACGGCAAGGCTAATCAGGCCTCAGGTTTTCCCCCTGGAATTTCCTGAGCATCCACCCCCCAAAAAATAAGAATCTGCCTGCTTTTCCACGCTTCTGATATTCTCTGGAAAAAATCAAATCAGGGCTTTAGTCTTCTGCATTTGAAAGGGATGTTTCAGTTAAACCCCCTCTGATAACTCTCTAGCTTGCCTAACAGGTTCCCCCCGGACCTCTTACAGCTTGTGAATTGCTTACAGCCCGCTAGCCCCAAGAGGCACAAAGCTTAAAAGCATCTTAAAGATACAGAGCCTTTTCTAGAGAGTTAAAAATCATATTGGTGACGGGTTTTCACTGTTGACTCAATGATTGCTGCCAGGCCTCCATATTCTTTATCTTTTAGGCACCTGGAAGGATGTTAATCAACGTAAACGGGATATGGAAAAGGATATATAATAGTTTTGATGTTAACAACACAAGACTTTTGAGTTAATTACTTTTCTTTTGTTATAATCACTGTACTCCTTTTACTTGTTATAAATTGCTGTATCTTTGCTATGGAAGAATGTAACTTTATTTAGTGCTTTCTGAGAGTGGCACCAGACTTTGGGAAGAACAACACAAATAAGTCTTCTGGTTGACAAACCCTTATCAAAAAAAAGGCTGTAAAATGTCAATTGGCCCTTTTGGCCAGAAGATGATGTAAATCACCTAAGACTTGTATGCAGAGAGAAAAGCCTGGTTTTGATAAGAGTCTGGGCTGCTAACACTGCATAACTTTGTATTACCCATTGATCTCTATGTATAATCAAAAGTATAAAAGGCCTTGAAGGACAATGGGGGGGGGGCAGTCATTGGAAGGACTGGTTTCCCCAGTGTCTCCTCTTTACTCTAATTTCAGGCTGAATTCCCATCTGGGGCGTGGAGGCTCACCGTGTCTACTTACTTGTCCTGGCTTCTAAGATCCGTAAGAGAGAGAGCCCAAGGCGGGGCACTCTCCGATATTCAAACGGACACTGGTGGCCTAACGTACATGGTGCAAGCTCCTTGTCTGGAACTTTATTGGCTTTCCACATAAACCAAGTTATTCAGCCTCTTTTCTCCACTTAATTTTCCTACTACACTATTTCTTCCTAATCTAATCTTATATTAATAAATAAATAAGTTTTTCCCTTGCCTATCCGTCTCCTCTTCGAATCACCCTGGTTCCACCGGGGCTGGACCCTGGCAAATCCTTACTGAGGTGAAAAAGAGTCAGTCTAGGCATTTCTTAAAGCATGAAGACTTTTAAAATAATTTATTTTATCGAGATATAGAATATACCAATGGAGTAGGACTGCTGCTGCTGCTAAGTCACTCCAGTCGTGTCTGACTCTGTGCGACCTCATAGACAGCCATATACAAAACAAAACATTGATCCATAGTTTATAGCAACCAATCCAGGAAACCAAACCATCTTTTTGGTCAGTAACAATAGTCACCCTGGGAAGCCAGCCTACTTTTTATAAGTCACATTTGTAGAAAGTCAGGCGGCTATCTCTAGAAGACATTCTAGAAAGCCAAACGATAACCCCTGTGATAATTGGCCATAAATGTCTAGATCTTGAAAATAACTGACAAATTTCCAATTTTGATGTCATTTTAAAAGGGGGGAGCAACTAGAAAAGTTCAGATACATACCTCAACCAGTCACACAGAATGGCCTGCTTCTGGTTAGCCTATTTGATGTCCAAACTCTTTAATTATTCTCTTATAGTATTACCATTAACTAAGTACAATCATGTACCATCCATGCAGTGGTCAGTGATGTGTTCAAGGCATTCAGCCCTATTGGCATCATTTGGGAGTTTCTTAGAAATGAAGTCTTGGGCACCAAGACTTACTGAATCAGAAAGTTTGATAATGAGGCACAATGGTCTGGGTTATTATAAGGTAATACTGATATAATTAGAGCATATGAACAAGTTACCTAATATTTGAACACCTAGAGAAACCACTTCTCAGATAACTTGAAGCAATTATGGAATCTGAAGTTCTGAATGTCCTTCACTATTTGTTCTTTAATTTTATAGTTAAATTTCCAAAATTATGTCATGAATTACACATTCCCCTATTTCTTTCATTTTTTCCAGTTATTAAACAAATATTTATTGAATGCCACACAGTCTTGGTTCTTGCACAGTCTCCTAAAAAAAAATTTACAATAGAAATATGTGTAAGTGAGATACGCAGATGCACCAGTAGGCCACAAAAAGAGAATCTGTTTAGTGTTATATAGAATAAGAAAAACATTTAATGGGTTACTTATATCTTGCTAGGTACACCATTTCTTTGAAAATTTTGATTGCAATCAACTCCTGGTGGCTAGGATGGTAAAGAATTTGTCTACACTGCAAGACTGGGTTTGATCCCTGGGTCTGGAAGATCCCCTGGAGAAGGGAATGGCTACCCCTCTAGTATTCTTGAATGGAGAAGTCCAGGGGATAAAGGAGCCTGACAGGCTACAGTCCATGGTGTTGCAAAGAGTCAGACACTGCTGAATGACTAACACTTTCACTTTTCATGTACAAATTAAATTCAAGTCCTTCCTGAGATCCACAAAACATAATCCCGCCTTCCATTATTCTACATAAGCTCCATCTTCAGCCACTGTTCTCATACACATTCAGCAAATCCTCTTCTCTTCCTTCATCTTTCTCCCAGGAATGAATTCTTATATACTACCTGATGATATAATTCTTACCCACCAAAACAGATCCATGATAAGTACAAAACATATCCTTCTCTGATCTCCATGTTCTATGCTGTATATCATTTTCTGGATTTATCTTTTATCACTTCTGTCTTAAACTTCCTAATATATGGCCTCAATTATTATTTTTTAAGCCTAACAATATTTGTTTACATCATCCCTTTAGCCAAGAATCGCTGTTGTGGTAACACAATTTATCAGTAGCATATTCAGGGTGAATGTAAAGCATCTTTTCTGTAAAACTTCCTTATCAGGAAAGATCCTTTCCTACAAGTTCTCCCAGCACTTAAAGCTTCTATTAATAATACACATATAAAATCTATCATATGTTAGGTTTAAAGTTTGTCATAGATTTATGGGCAGAATTAATCTGTAAGTGGTAAACTCCTGAAGGTCCAGCCTGAGTTTTATGTATCCTTAAATTCTTAATGTCACCTAGTATCATTTCTTACATATGGATAAGTTATAAAAACTTTTAATAATTATTTGTTACTCTTTAAAAATTTACATCTTTCCTTTGACTCCTTTAAAGGGGCAATATTCTCTGATTCCAAAAAATATGTATTTATAGAAGTATGAACATAGAAAATAATAAAAATAAAATGATTCTACCAGTTAAAGATGAAAATAGGTAATATTTTGATCTATCTTCTTCCAGTTTCTTTTTTTTTCCTCCTTTCCTTCTGTGTATTTAGGTCTATGGATTATCCCACCCATTTTCACATAAACTTTAGTGATGAATTTTTAACACATCAGTAAATATCAACTAGAAGCAAAATTGTTATGTACTTTCTTCAATACATCTTTTTCTTCTTATTTTTTGATATTGTTTTTCTATTTCCATTGGGAGTACATTGAGTAAAATGATATTATCTTCTGAATTTTTTATATTTTTGGCTGTGACCAGAAGAGCTACTTAACTATATTACAACTTGATTGATCTGATTTATTAACAATATTTATCAAAGATTTGAAAGAGAAGATCAAAATCAAGTTTATTATTGGAGAAGAGAGTAAACATTTTTAAGATCTTTAATGAGATATAATTCAAATGCCATAAAATTCTTCCTTTTAATATTTTTTGTAATATATTCACAATGGTGTCCATTTATCACTACACCCAAGTTCAGAGCATTTTCTTTATTCCAGAAGGGAAAAAATCACTTTTCACTTCACCTCCACCAGCCTTGGAAACCACTAATCTGTTTTCTGTCTCTATGGATTTGCCTATTCTGGACATTTTATTTAAATAGAATGTTTCTATATGTGTTCTTTTTGTGACCTACTTCTTGTTAATAGTGTAATGTTTTCAGTATTTTTCTGTGTTGTTGCATGTATCAATACTTCATTCATTTTTATGCCTGAATAATATCCATTGCATGAATATACCTTGGGGTTTTTTTGTCGTTGCTGTTGTTGTTGTTGTTGTTGTTAATTCATCAATCAATGGATATTTGGAGTATTTGCACTTTTGGACAATTATGATTGGACTTCCCTGGTGGCTCAGTGGTACAAAATATATTTGCCAAAGCAGAAGACATGAGTTCAATCTCTGAACCCACTCCAGTACTCTTGCATGGGCAATCCCATGGACAGAGGAGCCTGGAGGCTACATACAGTCCATAGTGTGTAAAAGAACTGGACATGATTCAGCAACTAAACAATGACAACCATTATGATTAATGATGCTGTGAACATTTATGAACAAATTTGTGTATGTTTTCTGGGTAGAATCTCTTTGTAGTGGTGGATGTGGACACTGGTTTCCTTCTCCCAGAGCAATATCTGCTTTATAAACAGGGCTCTAAATGAAAGTAGTAGTCTCAGGGTCTTCTCAGCTTACCTCTCTTGATGTAAAAGTCTCTGCCCTCTGAGTGAGCTTGGGTGAAAGTGACAGAAAGCCCTGACATCCATGGCCTGCCTCACCTGAATAGAACCTCTTCCTTGAGAGTGGAGGTTGAGTGGATGATAAGAATCATTGGCCTCTCAGCCTGTCTTTCTGGGAGTAAAATTTCTACGACATGGGAATGCTCTAGCCCAAGCCCTCAAACAGGGGTGAGGGAAGGCAGGCTCTGTGTTTTCGGCTGTTAAAGCTTCCATGATACAAGGCTCAGTGGATGAGAGCAGGAAAGTTGTGACAGACTCTGCCTTTATTATGATGATTGATTACATTTTCCAGAATTAAATATTTCATTGTTTTCTCTATACCTTTGGGACAATTTCTGGAGAATTTATATTATTTTATCCTGTTCATCATTTGTGGCTATTAAGAGATCCTTTGTGGCTATTAGAAACATTGTTGTTTCTATTAGGAGATGATTTACCAAGCTTCTGATGCTACCATACCAGACATGTTCCTATAGGGTTACCACTTTTTGAGTATTTAGACACAAGTTATGCTCTTTATGTAAAGAATTATATTAAACTCTTCTGACATAATTATTAATACACATTTTACAGATAACAAAACTGTGACTGAACCTGCACATAATCAGTGCTTTAGTGTTGGGATGTAAATCCAGTTTTGTCTCAATCCAAAGCTCATGGTCTTAAACAAAATGTTGGCATACAGAAAACAGAACGATGTCTTGCAGATTAGGACCTAGTCAGCCTCCAAAATATTGACTTCAGGATTGAAGCTTCAGGAGATGAAATATTGGACAACTGGGGAGTGCCATGCTAGAGAAAGTGATTCTTGGTAAGTAACCAAGAAAACTCAACTCATTTTCACATATCCTCAGGGTTGCCTGCTTCTAGCAATTGCTTTGGGCCTACTGAAATGGTAATAACATTACCCAAAGGCATGTGACTGATTATATAACAATTTTCAGTTTCAGCAATGTACTTCAGCAGTACTTACCTGCGGCTGAAGTACTTTGGACAGCCAGAAATCTGTGTCCCGACAGTCAGCAAGATCAACTTTACACCTGGGCTGCAGTTAGTCAACCCACACACTCACTGGATTATATCGAAGGGCAGTTTCTCAGGAGAGTCCCAGCTGCTTGGCCACCATCTAAACCTCTTGATGAAGAACACAGGCCTAAGGATGCTGACACAGACTCTCAACCTGCTGTTTTAGAAACTCCGAAAAAAATGTTCAGATGCTGCTCAGCAGGCAAGAAGACTTAATTAGGCTGTGGGATCCTTTTCTCTCATGTTTGTCTGCCTTATCTTCCATTTGGCCAGCCAGCTAGGCCACCTGTGTTTCTCAGCCCGCAGTGGACTCCAGGCAAGGAAGTGTGCCACATGAAATCAGAGGGTCAGGCCACTGTCATCCAGCAGATAGAGGAGAGCATTGAGGATCTGAAGACCAGGATAGCTAAGCTGGACCTCGCCCTAAAGGCGAATCTGGAAGCCCTCAGGTTGGGCGAAAATGACGTTGGATATGAAAGGATTGTACAGTCCAAGTCCATCCAGACGTCCCTGATGGAAGAGGGTGGTGTGCTGGCACTTCCTTCTGGGGAACGGGCCCACCAGTTGGCCCCCGACTCTTAAGTTCTGCTCAGAAATCTCTTTGGCCATGTTTCCAAGGTGAACATCCGTTCAGTCTGATGCACAGCTGTCCCTCCAGCCTCCACCGCCTGCATCCCTCCTCTGGTCTGACAGTCACAGACAGGCCAGGTCCCAGCCTTCCCATCCTTCTCTTCATACTGGGTTTGAAACCAGCCACCAGCACTCTGCTTTCCCCTCCTCTGGAAATGGCTGTGCCATCCCCACCGCACCACCTCTGCCTCCAAAGACCTCCCCTCTGATGCCTGGCCTGGGTGCCGAGCTTTCCCCAGCAAACCTGAACCGCGGTGTACCTGATCCTGCACTGCCCAGCCCAGCAGGCCTCTCACCTCCTCCTTCTCTAGGTCCAGAGATGCTGCCACCCCCTCCTCCACCTTTGCCTGGAGTGGGAATTCCTCCTGCCCCTCCTCTTCTCAAGGTGGGAATTCCTCCCACCTCACCTTTTCCAGGGGTGGGAATACCCCTACCCCCTCTTCCTGGAGCGGGAATTCCTCCTCCCCCACCTCTTCCCAGTGAAGGAATACCTCCTGCCCCACCTCCTCCTCCAGGTGTTAAAAAAAAAAAAAAATTGTCTGAGAGGACTTGAGTGTGTTATAATCTGTTCAGGAGAAGCCCTTAATGCAGCCCAAACTTTTCTTTAGTAATGAACCTCTCAAACCCATCTGCCAATTACTGTTATTTCTTCATGTTATGTCGATGATAGACAAGGATGTAAGGGAAAAAAATCAAGGACTCTACAAACACTTAAGGATTAATTCACAAGTTAGGGTATACATTGTTCAGTATTAGCTCCAGAGTAAATTGGCATATAAACATTTTTAGACCTGCTTCCCACTCACTTGCCACACCAACTCCAACAACAAAGTTGGTACCTGAAACTAGATCCTGAAATGTGTTTTCAGATTTATCAGTGACTCATTTTATTTTTATGCTATGTAATTCCTTTTGAACCCTTTAAAATTAAATTTTACATTAGGGCTGTCTTATAATCACTTTTTCAGAACACTTTCATCAACTACTATCTGAGTCCAGCTCCTTTTTCAAGGACTGAAATCACATATAAAAAGTATAAGCAGTAATTTTGCATAAAATACAATCAAAGTGTGTGTTTGTTCATTTGATTTGCATGATTGTTATATTTAGAGCATTAAAATTATAACAAGACCAAAGTAAAATGAAAAATACTTAAACCATAACCCTGGAGAAACTTTTAAACTAAAATACATTCCTAGAATGATACAGAATATTGTCTTTATTATAGTCTTCATCATGTGCAAGCTTCTATATCATGGAAATTATATCTAATCCTCAGAACAATTTCATGAAGTTGATACATGATGTTCTCCTTTGCAGGTGTAAAGCTGAGAAACCACAGTCAATGAGCAGTAGAGCCAAAACTCAGAGCCCTATCTCTAAGATCCACTTCTATCATCTCTGTCCATGTCCCTGGTTCATGGTAGCATATGACACTCTGGGCTACCTTGAAGAGACTTAAAATTGTTATTTTTCTTTTTTCCAACATGTCCATATTATCACGTTAAATTAAACATTCTTTAATACCAGGTAGTTAAAAGAGGGGAAAGGAGTGACTTAATGGACAAGAAAAGAAAAAGAGAATCTTTTCATTCTGTCCTAACCCTTTCATGCACAGGAATTGTGTGTGTGTTATTTAAAAGGTAATATCAAGAAGACTCTGCTTGGCTTCCTAGGTTTTCTTCCTAACATCCTGATGAAAGTCAGAGAACCAGGGGTGGTTCTACAGATGTCCACCTAACAAGCTGCAAAACAAGCTTCAGACTAGGCATCAGATTCATTGCAGGGCCCCCCTCAATTTACTGTTGTCATTAAGAGTAAACTGGATTCTCATGTTCTTAACATAAATACATAAAAAATAAGAGGGACAACTGTTGGCTCTACCAGGTTATCTGACATAAGAAGAAACCCATATATGATATCAGAACTTTTTTGTTTTAGATTTAGGTTTTGTTTAATAGTACAATCTTAATTTGATTTTGAATAGATTTTTGATAACAACATATTTAGTTGCTCAAAACTGGCAAATTGATGGTTATGAACTGAATCATGTTTTTCAAAATCCATATGTTGAAGCCCTAACACCCAGTGAAACTATATTTAGCTATAGAATTCTTAAGAAAATAATTATGGTTAAATGAGTTCACAGGGGTGGGGCTTTAAACCAATATTGATGCCCTTATAAGAAGTAGGACACCAGAGAGCTGTCTCTCCCCATATCCAGACACAATGAGAAGGTGGCTGTCTGCAAGCCAAGTTGAAAATACTCCCTAGAAACCTACCCTGCTGGTATCTTGATTTTGGACTGTCTCCAGAACTGTTAATAAATAAATTTCTATTATTTAAGCTACCTGGTGTGTGGTTCTTTATTATGGTCATCCTAACTGACTAGTACAGTAGTTAAGGGCAGATTTAAGCATACAGAAACTTGTTTGGCTAGTAACTACAAAAACAATAACATTAAATAATGTTCATTTAAAGGTTTTAGATGTAGGACTCAACAAGTATGTTTTAAAGTACTTCAGTATACTGTATTGGTGTTTTTTTTCTGGGTTACTTCACTCTGTATAATCGGCTCCAGTTTCATCCATCTCATCAGAACTGATTCAAGTGTATTCTTTTTAATGGCTGAGTAATACTCCATTGTGTATATGTACCACAGCTTTCTTATCCATTCATCTGCTGATGGACATCTAGGTTGTTTCCATGTCCTGGCTATTATAAACAGTGCTGCGATGAACATTGGGGTACATGTGTCTCTTTCAATTCTGGTTTCCTCAGTGTGTATGCCCAGCAGTGGGATTGCTGGGTCATAAGGTAGCTCTATTTGCAATTTTTTAAGGAATCTCCACACTGTTCTCCATAGTGGCTGTACTAGTTTGCATTCCCACCAACAGTGTAAGAGGGTTCCCTTTTCTCCACACCCTCTCCAGCAATTATTGCTTCCAGATTTTTGGATCGCAGACATTCTGACTGGTGTGAAGTGGTACCTCATTGTGATTTTGATTTGCATTTCTCTAATAATGAGTGAGAATGGCATTGTAACATGTATACTATCATGTAAGAATCGAATCACCAGTCTATGTCTGACGCAGGATACAGCATCCTTGGGGCTGGTGCACGGTGATGACCCAGAGAGATGTTATGGGGAGGGAGGTGGGAGGGGGATTCATGTTTTGGAACGCCTGTACACCCGTGGTGGATTCATGTCAATGTATGGCAAAACCTATACAGTATTCTAAACTAAAATAAAGTAAAAATAAAAATTAAAAAAAAAAAAAGTACTTCAGTTTCTTGATATTTACCAGTGAAAGAAGTCATTTGAATTTATGATATCTAAATGCAAAATGATACATTTAATTTGAAGGGAGAAATAAAGTTTATAGACCATGTATTAATTTTGTGTTTGTATCTGTCTGATTCTAATGAAGAAACAATAAAATGTTTGATTACTTGAAACAAGTTATTTTAAAGTGAGAGACACAGAGAAAGAAGCAGAATCATTAATGTAGGTTTAATTATCAGAAAAAACTTCATGGGAACAGTAGGTCTTCAGGAAACTCTGTCAAAGTGTGAAGCGAGAGAAATGAGGGGGACTCACCATCATTAACTAGGCATGAACCTTACTTAAGAAAAATAAAAGAAATTATTTTTACCTGTTAGAAATTTCAACATAGAGCAAAAATAAAATGTTGAAATAAAAAGATACATTTACACAGATGCATAACCCTTAAAAAATTCTTGTTTGAACTTCTTTGTGATTGCAATCACTAAGAATAAAACTTACATGGGCATCCTTTAGTAGAGGCAATGTACAGCCATAAAAATCACAGGTTCTGTACAGTATGATTAAAAGAACTAGCTAGCCATTAGAACTTTAAGAGTTTTTTTTTTTTTTTTTTTTTTTTTTAACTTTTACTTGAACTTGACAAGCTGTACTCTCAGGGTCTAGTCTGTTATCACTGCAAGGGACCTGCTTCTTATTATTTGGTTGGGCTTTTATCAATGAGAAATGAGTGGATGCGTTGTGCAGTGCTTGAGACTTCCTCTAGAAAGTGTCAGGATCCATTTAAGGAATTATATTTGAAAACTCAGTTATAACTGTTCCATGAAGAAGAGAGGTCATGCTCTTTTCATTCATCCTTCATGGTGAACTATTATCAGAACAGCAACAAAAAAAACCTACATTAGAATGTGAAGGTGGCCAAGATAAATGCAGAAGTACGTGTGCTAATACCATAACAAATGAAGTCTGACATCTGTTACCCCTTGATGCTGTCTAGTATCCCATGAGAGAGCATGTCCTCATTGACTCTCAAGAGCAGCATATTTCAAGTTCCAGGAGAGAAAGACAAACATAAGAGAAACATGGCAGATGAGGGTGTAGTTCAAGACAAAAGCCAACAAGAGAAAGTGCTTCCTCAGATATACACTGATTATTGGAAGAGTTAACATTCTTCTCAGAGTTGAAGTGCTAGCAGTCCTAAATTAGATGACACAACCGATGGTATTCTCATTATATTTGCCAACCATGACATAGATCACAGCTTAGTGGTATTGAAAATTTGATCTAGGTAAAGAAATATATCATATTCGGCACCTAATGACCTGGGGAGTTCCTCTTTCGGTATCCTATCATTTTGCCTTTTCATACTAGTCATGGGGTTCTCAAGGCAAGAATACTAAAGTGGCTCGCCATTCCCTTCTCCAGTGGACAACATTCTGTCAGATCTCTCCACCATGATCCACCCGTCTTGAGTTGCCCCACAGGCATGGCTTGGTTTCATTGAGTTAGACAAGGCTGTGGTCCTAGCGTGATTAGACTGACTAGTTTTCTGTGAGTATGGTTTCAGTGTGTCTGCCTTCTCATGCCCTCTTGCAACACCTACCATCTTACTTGAGTTTCTCTTACCTTGGGCATGGGGTATCTCTTCATGGCTGCTCCAGCAAAGCACAGCTGCTGCTCCTTACCTTGGACGAGGGTCATCTCCTTACCACCGCCCTTCATGACCTTCAACGTGGGATAGCTTTTCTAGGCCCTCCTGTGCCTGCTCAGCCACTGCTCTTCAGGAATACCAGACCACCTAACCTGTCTCTTGAGAAATCTGTATGCAGGTCAGGAAGCAACAGTTAGAACTGGACATGGAACAACAGACTGGTTTCAAATAGGAAAAGGAGTACGTCAAGGCTGTATATTGTCACCCTGCTTATTTAACTTCTGTGAAGAGTACGTCATGAGAAACGCTGGACTGGAAGAAACACAAGCTGGAATCAAGATTGCCAGGAGAAATGTCAATAACCTCAGATATGCAGATGACACCACCCTTATGGCAGAAAGTGAAGAGGAGCTAAAAAGCCTCTTGATGAAAGTGAACGAGGAGAGTGAAAAAGTTGGCTTAAAGCTCAACATTCAGAAAACGAAGATCATGGCATCTGGTTCCATCACTTCATGGGAACTGGATGGGTAAACAGTGGAAACAGTGTCAGACTTTATTTTTGGGGGCTCCAAAATCACTGCAGATGATGACTGCAGCCATGAAATTAAAAGACGCTTACTCCTTGGAAGAAAAGTTATGACCAACCTAGATAGTATATTCAAAAGCAGAGACATTACTTTGCCGACTAAGGTCCGTCTAGTCAAGGCTATGGTTTTTCCTTTGGTCATGTATGGATGTGAGAGTTGGACTGTGAAGAAGGCTGAGCTCTGAAGAATTGATGTTTTTGAGCTGTGGTGTTGGAGAAGACTCTTGAGAGTCCCTTGAACTGCAAGGAGATCCAACCAGTCCATTCTGAAGGAGATCAGCCCTGGGATTTCTTTGGAAGGAATGATGTGAAAGCTGAAACTCCAGTACTTTGGCCACCTCATGCAAAGTGTTGACTCACTGGAAAAGACTCTGCTGCTGGCAGGGATTGGGGGCAGGAGGAGAAGGGGACGACCAAAGATGAGATGGCTGGATGGCATCACAGACTTGATGGACGTCAGTCTGAGTGAAGTCCAGGAGATGGTGATGGACAGGGAGGCCTGGCATGCTGCGATTCATGGGGTCGCAAAGAGTGGGACACGGCTGAGCAACTGAACTGAACTGAAAGCAATATATACAGTGTAAAAATCAGTATGGCTAACCCTATAACTGGAGCTTCCCAGGTGGTGCTAGTGATAAAGAATCCACCTGCCAATGCAGGAGACTCAAGAGATATGGATTTGATCCCTGGGTCAGGAAGATTCCCTGGAGAAGGAAATGGCAACCCTCTCCAATATTCTTACTCGGGAAATCCCATGGACAGAGGAACCTGGTATGCTAGATTCCGTGGGGTCACAAAGAGTCAGACATGACTGAGTAGACACACACACACACACAACTTTATAATTACAAGAAGGGATTAGTTTACATAGAGTGGAATGCAAATGGATTTGTGTGTGGATAACTACCAAAACCACACATCCAAACCTAGGCAGAAAGTGTAATAACAATCATTATACTGAAAATAGCATTAAGAATATCTATATTCTTCTTTTTAAAAGAAAACTCTCAACTGAACAATCTAATAAGACAAATATTTTTACTTTTGTTATTTTAGAGTAAAAATGATGATATAGAGACAATGATTAAAAACACACACACATAATTTCTCTTCCTCTTAGCTTCAAATTGTGAATGTTGAAATAAGTATCTAAAGAGTGAAAAAGAAGTCTGTTTCTTAAATGTAAAATACAAATAAACAAAACTCTAATACCTGCTAATATAGAGGAACTGTATAGGTATTTGTGCATTTTACTAAGTATTTATCTGAAACTGGATTATAACTAGAGAAATAGGAATCTCCATATGTAATGTGGAAAGAGGGAAAGAGCATGTGTCAAAAATAAAATTTCAACTGCCTTCATACATATCACATAACAGATCGTTAAAGAATTTGATTATCAAAGTTAGTGGTTTTATTTCAATGTTTGAACTGTCTGCTTATATTCCCATTTATCCTGAATATCTCCTGTTCTTGCTCATTTGTGTCTGACTCTTTGTGGTCTTATGGACTGTAGCCCACCAGGCTCTTGTGTCCATGATATTTCCCAGGGTAAAATACTGGAGTAGGATGCTTTTCCTACTCCAGGAGATCCTCCTTACCCAGGAATGGGACTCTGTCTCTTGCATCTCCTGCATTGACAGGCTGAATTTTTATCATTGGCATCACCAGGCAATATAATTGTTCCATCAGTTCAGTCACTCAGTTCAGTTCAGTTGCTCAGTTGTGTCCAACTCTTTGTGACTCCATGGACTGCAGCACACCAGGCTTCCCTGTCCATCATCAAATTCTGGAGCTTACTCAAACTCATGTCCATTGAGTCAGTGATGCCATCCAGCCATCTCATCCTCTGTCATCCCCTTCTCTTCATGCCTTCAATCTTTCCCAGAATCAGGGTATTTTCTAAGGAGTTAGCTCATCGCATCAGGTGGCCAAAGTATTGCAGCTTCAGCTTCAGCATCAGTCCTTCCAATGAACATTCAGGATTGATTTCCTTTAGGATTGACTGGTTGGCTCTCCTTGCAGTCCAAGGGACTCTCAAGAGTCTTTTCCAACACTGCAGACCAGAAGCATCAATTCTACAGCACTAAGCTTTCTATAGAGTCCAACTCTCACATCCATACATGACTGCTGGAAAAACCATAGCTTTGGCTAGATGGACCTTTGTTGGCAAAGTAATGTCTCTTCTTTTTAATATGCTATCTAGGTTGGTCATAGCTTTTCTTCCAAGCAGGAAGTGTATTCTAATTTCAGGCTGCAATCACCATCTGCAGTGACTTTGGCGGCCCCCAAAATAAACTGGCTCATTATTTCCACTGTTTCCCATCTATTTGCCATGAAGATTACCTTGCCGACTAAGGTTCGTCTAGTCAAGGCTATGGTTTTCCCAGTGGTCATATATGGATGTGAGAGTTGGACTGTTAAGAAGGCTGAGTGCCGAAGAATTTATGCTTTTGAACTGTGGTGTTGGAGAAGACTCTTGAGAGTCCCTTGGACTGCAAGGAGATCCAACCAGTCCATTCTGAAGGAGATCAGCCCTGGGATTTCTTTGGAAGGAATGATGCTAAAGCTGAAACTCCAGTACTTTGGCCATGTCATGTGAAGAGTTGACTCATTGGGAAAGACTCTGATGCTGGCAGGGATTGGGGGCAGGAAGGGAAGGGGATGACAGAGGATGAGATGCCTGGATGGCATCACGGACTCGATGGACGTGAGTCTGAGTGAACTCTGGGAGTTGGTGATGGACAGGGAGGCCTGGCGTGCTGCGATTCATGGGGTCGCAAAGAGTGGGACACGACTGAGTGACTGAACTGAACTGAATGGGACTGGATGCCATGATCTTCATTTTTTGCATGTTGACTTTAAAGCCAACTTTTCACTGCTGACCTTACTTTGTCAACAAAGTTCCGTCTAGTCAAGGCTATGGTTTTTCCAGTAGTCATGTATGGATGTGAGAGCTGGACTATAAAGAAAGCTGAGAGCCAAAGAACTGATTCTTTTTAACTGTGTTGTTGGAGAAGACTCTTGAGAGTCCTTTGGACTGCAAGGAGATCCAACCAGTCCATTATGAAAGGAGATCAGTCTGAGGTGTTCATTGGAAGGACTGATGTTGAAGCTGAAGCTGCAATACTTTGGCAACCTGATGCAAAGAGCTGACTCATTTGAAAAGACTCTGATGCTAGGAAAGATTGAGGGCAGGAGGAGAAGGGAACAACAGAGGAATAGATGGTTGGATGGCATCACCAACTCAATGGACATCAGTTTGAGTGAATTCTGGGAGTTGGTGATGGACAGGGAGGCCTGGCGTGCTGCAGTTCATGAGGTCACAAAGAGTCAGACACGACTGAGCGACTGAACTGAAACTCACTCTCCTCTTTCACTTTCATCAAGAGGCTCTTTAGTTCTTCTTCACTGTCATAAGGGTGAGGGGGTGCCATAACTGTTCACAATTGCTTAATTTTTATTTTCTATTTTTTCCTTACTACAGTTTTCTTCCTCCCCTTCTTTCTTTTTCCTTCCCTCTGTTTATTCTTGCCTTTCCTTTATGCTTTCTCTTTCTTCCTTTCCCAGAAACATTGAGTGAATGCATTTCACTCTGAAAAGACTTAATATGTTGAAGAAACAGCATCATATACCTTAAGAACCATGTTATTAGAAACTGAAAATGTTTAATAACTTTTAAAATTCTAAATAAGCTCACCCCAGGTAAAGCACATTAAAAAAAATGTGTTTATAATTTGCTGAGCAGCAATACATTTAGACATATCTGATAGTCTCTATCTGACAATTTATGCTACAGCAGCTACAGGATAGAAACTGCTTTTGTATCCAATTTAAAAACATGAATGTTCTTCTCTTTACCCTAGAGCTTATAGACAATTTACAGAAGTAGGTCAGTATGAAGTATTGCCACAATAAAATGTTGTTTTACTATCCTTTTGTAGCAAAAATTAGGAAAACACTGCAATGCTGTTGAGTTATAAAATATGTTAGCAATAAAACAAATACAAGCTATCAAGTTTATTTAATTTCTACTATTACTATCATTATTCAGAAACCTCTTTAAAGTCTTTCATAATATTTGAAAGTAATTTATTTTGAAAAAAGATATCAAAGTTGGAATAACATTTTTAAAAGCTGCTCAGTTATGAACAAAATCATCCTTCATAAAACAAAATATGAGTTATTTTACTTGTTTCATTGCAGGAAATATTTTAACACAATTTTATTTCAAAACTTTTTTTTTTTTTTTTTTTTTTTTTTGCCAGTGAGCTTTCTGTGAAAATATAATTTGTCTCTCTCTTTAAAAACAGTTATCTACCTTTTGACCTCATCAGATTGCAACTATCTGCATGGAATAAATCTGTGTTAAGTATTGAAATGTACAGGAATAAAATCATTACACTTCCCAATATTCAAAATACACAGTTATTCAAATACCAAAAATCAAACCTTAACTATTGACATTTTTGCATAGTAAAGGATAATTTTCCTATTCTAAATGCTAATAATTGGAATAAAATATAGATAAATGTGTTTTGTAATTGACTCAAGTTTCAAGAGTTATAATTAGTGGGAATGAAAAAAAATAAAGCTGCAAAACAATCTTATAAATGTAACCAATTGTTTTAAACTTATAAAATTGTATTCAAATGGTTGAAAAAAAGACACATTAGTATTCTACACACTTCTTTCTATTAGCAAATAAAAATGTTTTTGTAAATTTATCAATGAATATATTAAGAATATTTGAAGAATTTATATTGTATATCACCTGGTTTTCCTTAAAGGAGAAATTATTCCAAAATAAATGACACTATTGATTTTATTTTGCCAATTTGTTTTATCAGAAATTATTTTTTAATTTCCCCAGATAACTTATTTGACAAAGATTCTCAGGCTTATCAAATGGGATCAGTGTGGAGAACATATACTCTAAAGAATCTCAAAACTCTCTCAAGAGCTAAGAAGAATGATCCAGTGCTATCATATAAAATCTCACTCCATTTTAAGGAGAAAGGAAGGTTTGTAGGCTTAAAGTAACTTCTAGCTTCCCCAGAAATTTTCAAGTTCATCAACAATAGTCAAGACAGAGTACATACAATCAGAAGTGAGATAGCTCTTTCTGGAAGAGTCAATAGAGAACCTCTAGGGAAAAACAGTACAGGGCTTCCTCATAAAGTTAAAAATAAAATTGGTGCAGCAGTTCCATGTCTGGTTACAAATCCAAAGAAAATGAAATCACTATCTCAGAGATATCTATATCCACATGTTTTTTTGCAGAATTATTTATAATAACTATAATATGGAAATGACAGGAATGTTTATCAATGAATTAATGAAGAAAATGAAAATGTGAAGTCATGATGTGCTACTTTACCTTACTACTTGAGGTAGTAATTTTGCAGTATACATTTATCAAGTCATTACATTATATACCTTAAACTTATACAATATTAAATGTCAGTAATATCTCAATAAGGCTAAAAAAAGAGAAAATAAATTTTAACTTGCTAAAAACCTAGATAACATATTCAAAAGCAAAGACATTACTTTGCCAACAGAGGTCCGTCTATTCAAGGCTATGGTTTTTCCTGTGGTCATATACGGATGTGAGAGTTGGACTGTGAAGAAGGCTCATTGCTGAAGAATTGATGCTTTTGAACTGTGGTGTTGGAGAAGACTCTTGAGAGTCCCTTGGACTGCAAGGAGATCCAACCAGTCCATTCTGAAGGAGATCAGCTTTGAGATTTCTTTGGAAGGAATGATGCTGAAGCTGAAACTCCAGTACTTTGGCCACCTCATGTGAAGAGTTGACTCATTGGAAAAGACTCTGATGCTGGGAGGGATTGGGGGCAGGAGGAGAAGGGGACGACAGAGGATGAGATGGCTGGATGGCATCACGGACTCGATGGACATGAGTTTGAGTGAACTCTGGGAGTTGGTGATGGAGAGGGAGGCCTGGTGTGCTGCGATTCATGGGGTTGCAAAGAGTCAGACATGATTGAGTGACTGAACTGATAAAAAGAAAAATTGTAAAAATGCTATAAGAAATGCTTGTGTACACCATAGTCAACTTCACCAATTGGTTATATTTGGCTCTGTTTTTTTTTTTTTTTTTCTTTCTCTCTTTACATGTACACATATAGGCCATCTTCAGTTTGCATGGTGTGATGTTCACAAATTTCAGTTACTATGGTTTAGTGTTTCAGTACTATGGTTTAGTAACTGAAATATGGTTTAGTACTCATTGGAAAAGACTCTGATGCTGGGAGGGATTGGGGGCAGAAGGAGAAGGGCACGACAGAGAATGAGATGGCTGGATGGCATCACGGACTCGATGGACGTGAGTCTGAGTGAACTCTGGGAGTTGGTGATGGACAGGGAGGCCTGGCGTGCTGCAGTTCATGGGGTCACAAAGAGTCAGATACGACTGAGCAACTGAACTGGACTGAACTTCCCAGTTGGCGTTAGTGGTATAGAAGCTCCCTGCCAATGCAGGAGATGTAAGAGACACAGGTTCGATCCCTGGGTACAGAAGATACCCTGGAGGAGGACATGGCAATCCACTCAAGTATTCTTGCCTGGAGAATCCCATGGAGAGAGTAGCCTGGTGGGCTACAGTCCACAGGGTTGCACAGCATCAGACATGACTAAAGCAACTTAGTACACACGCATGCATGGTTTAGTTACATAAAACCAATTCTCCAAATGCATGTGCTATGGTCTGAATGTTTGTTTTCTCCCAAATGCATATGTTGAAGCCCTAACCTCCACAGTGATGCTATTTGAAGATGGGCTTTTTGGGAGATAATTACAGTCATGAGGGTGAAATCCCTCATGATGGGATTGGTGCCCTTATAAGAAAAGACATGAGAAAGATGATCTCTCTCTACTGTGTGATGATTCAGTAAGGAAGCAGCTGTCTACAAACCAGGAAGAGGGCTTAACCAGATACCAAACTTGAATTTAGTTTTCTCAGCCCCCAGAGGGCTTCCCTGATAGCTCAGTTGGTAAAGAATCCACCTGCAATGCAGCAGACCCCGGTTTGATTTGGGTTGGGAAGATCTGCTCGAAAAGGGATAGGCTACCCACTTCAGTATTCCTGAGCTTCCCTTGTGGCTCAGCTGGTAAAGAATCCAACTGCAATGTGGGAGACCTGGGTTCTGTCCCAGGGTTGGGAAGATTCCCTGGAGAAGGGAAAGGCTACACACTCCAGTATTCTGGCCTAGAGAATTCCATGGACTGTATAGTCCATGGGGTTGCAAAGAGTCTGACATGACTGACTGTCACTTTCAGCCTCCAAAACCATGAGAAATAAACATTCATGGCTTTAGCATTTCAGTTTAGGGTAATTCTTATAACAGCTCTAACTGACTAAGACAGTTGGATTCAGATTTGTTACAATAGAATATTAATTATGATTAATTGTGTAAAGCACACATTTTGCTACTAGGTCTTTATTCTGTAATCACTGTTTGTCATTAACTAACAAATGTGTATCATAATCAGTGACCAATCAGGTAGCTTCTCTCAGAGTCTGCTGGTGATTGATTACTATACAGCTTTTATATAGTTCATGCACTGACAGCAAAGTGTGCAATTATGTTGTTTCCTCACCTGTAAGTAATATGTCAACATGACATTTTTAAAAGTCGATAACCAAAAGAGGTAGTTAGCCAACAGATGTGAAAGTCCAATAAAGAAATAATAGAAGTTTGAATATGGAGTTGGATATGGTTAGAAGATAAAAGCCTGTGGGGAGTGTTTACAAGGCTACTGTTTAAGAGACTCAATGTGTAGCCAGAGGAATTTAGTGAAGATAAACCTAGCAACATAAATTTTAAAAGTTTTTTCACTTCAGTTCAGTCATTCAGTCATGTCTGACTCTTTGCGACCCCATGGACTGCGGCATGCCAGGCTTCCCTGTCCATCATAAAATCGTGGAATTTTCAAACTCATGTCCATACCGTTGGCAATGTCATCCAATCGTTTCATTCTCTGTTGTCCCCTCCTCCTCCTGCCTTCAATCTTTCCTAGCATCAGTGGTTTTTTTCCAAGGAGTCAGTTCTTTGCATCAGGTGGCCTAAGTATTGCAGCTTCAGCTTCAGCTCAGTCCTTCCAATGAATATTCGGGACTGATTTCCTTTAGGATTTATAAGTTGGATCTCCTTGTAGTCCTAGGGACTCTCAAGAGTCTTCTCCAACACTACAGATCAGAAGCATCAATTCTTTGGCTCTCAGCTTTCTTTATAGTCCAACTCTCACATCCATACATGACTACTGGAAAAACTATAGCTTTGACTAGACAGACATTTGTCAGTGAAGTAATATCTCAGCTTTTTAATATGCTGTATAGGTTTATAGATTTTCTTCCAAGCAGCAAGTATCTTTTAAATTAATGGCTGCAGTCATCATCTTCAGTGATTTTTGGAGCCTCCGAAAATAAAGTCTCTCATTGTTTCCCCATCTATTTGTCATGAAGTGATGGGACTGGATGCCATGATCTTCGTATTTTGAATATTGAGTTTTAAGCTAGTTTTTTCACTCTCCTCTTTCATTTTCATCAAGATGCTCTTTAGTCCTGGAGAAAGTGACAATACCAAGTAATTTCACATTAGAATAACTCTTGGAAATATTTCACAACACTGAAAATAAAAAGGACAACTGTTGAAAGCTGATCCACATTTAGAAAGGAGTATGAAGTTTCTTGGACTTCCCAGGTGGCTCAGTGGGTAAAAATTAACCTGCAGTACAAGAGATGTAGGTTTGATCCCTAAGCTAGGAAGATCCCCTTGAGCAGGGGGCAATCCACTCCAGTATTCTTGCCTGGAGAATCTCATGGGCAGAGAAGCTTGGTGGGCTACAATCCATAGGTTTGCAAAGACTTGGACAGGAGTGAAGTGAAAGCATGCCATAGCACACCTATGACATTTCTCAACATAATAAAGGTGTTCACTCCATATTTTACTTCCTATTGTAATAACATATTATAATATTGTAAGATGAGGAGGCAAGTACTTTTCAAATATTTTATAAGTTTTTACAAAGAAATAAATCCCTAATTCTCTGTTTCTAAATAAATAATGATTTTATTTCTTCCTTTCTCTCTATACTTATGAAAAACAAGTCAGTTTTTATCATTATGCCAAAAATTTTAAAGGGCAAGAAACAATGGTATTTTTCCATTGAATATTAAGTACACTTTATTGTTTCAGTTTGCACAGTCATTTTTATGATCCTAATATGTGTATGTATGTATATATGCATATATATGGGAGAAGGGAATGGCAACCCACTCCAGTATTCTTGCTTGGAGAATCCTGTGGACAAAGAAGCCTGGAGGCCTGCTGTCCCTAGGGTCTCACAGAGTTGGACACCACTGAAGCAACTAAGTATGCATGCATGCATTGGAGAAGGAAATGGCAACCCACTCCAGTATTCTTGCCTGGAGAATCCCAGGGAAAGAGGAGCCTGGTGGGTTGCCATCTATGGGGTCACACAGAGTCGGACACGACTAAAGCGACTTAGCTGCAGCAGCAGCAGCAACATGCATATATACATGTAACTGTGACATGCTAACCTAGCTTGCAAATAGGGTAAACTCTGAGACCATGAACATTTCTTGACAGTTTTGGTGATGAAGATTGGGTGTTAGATACATGATTTTCTGGAAGAGAAAGATGAAGGTCTCATAAGCCAATTGGCATTATTTGAGCAGAGTCAATCTAATCAGAAATAAAAATAATGACCAAACTGTATGGTCTTCTGAACAATGCATTTTCTTTATTTCTTGCTAATGAGGAGGTGTTTGTAGGTTGAGTCCTACGATAGGTTTAAAAATAGCCTACCTGGTTTGTGCTCACTCTTTCTGGGCAGCAGAACTTCCTTGTCAATCCAGCAGTTAACCTTAGTTTGCTCCACTGTAATACTTAGTCCTCAGATTTGTCCTCAGTTGACAAAGAGTTCTATCTTTTTCAGATAACAGAGATGTATTTCTACACTGCATGTAAAAGAAGGATGAGTGACAACTGCTATAGGCAGAAACCAGAATAATGGTTAGAAAATGTTTGATTCAATTGAGATATAAGGTGGCAAAATGCTCAAGGCTCCCTAAGAAAGACTGTCAATAGCTGGACAGTCTCACAGCTCAGCCATTCCAGAGTCTATTGTTCCACTGTTAGATTCCTTTGGACATGACAATGAAATATCTCCTTGTTTTTTAGGTTTTTGCAATGATTCCTGGCTACTATGAAGGGGCTGTCTATGGGAAAACAAAAGAAAGACAAAAAGCAAAGAAGTAAACAAAAACTCCTGTGGTAAACCAAGCATAAAGCATTGGCTTGAATTTGAGCTCTTATTTCCCAGATTGCTTTTTTTTTTTTATGTTGACGTAGATAGCCTATTGGAGAAACTGACTAATAAAGATCTGTATAATTTTTCTGTCGGCCTTGTCCCCTTGGAAAATTCCCTTAGCACTTATATTAAGCCTGGCCAAAAAGCAGCAGATGCCCCTAGATTTTCCTGCTGTACAAGTCAGCCTGACCCTGACAGAGGACTCAAACCCCATAATCCCACCCAGAAAACAAAGCAACTAATGCTGCTGAGCCAACGGTTGAAATAAAAGATGACATCAGAGATGATATGGAGTATCAGACTGGCTGAAAGTATTAGAAGTTCATCTGGTTGAGTCATCAGGCATCACCATGGAACCTGAAGCAGAAAATAAAGGTGAAGCTTTTCTTTAATGGCATGGAGCTCCTCTCTTCATCCATGCCCCAGGCCCTGCCCTATAGCTCTCTTCCCTAACCACAATTACTTTGAGGAGAAGGCAAATTGGAGGTGGAGCCAAGGTATCCCACCCCTCAAGGGAAACTGAAGGCCATACTTACCTCTGAAAATGTCCGGAAACTTAGGGGAAGGAGAGACTTGAAACTTATTGCTCTGTTCGTAAAGCTGTTTGAGTTATTATCCTACATAAACTCTGTGGAAGGAAAGGTGTTGGTTTCAGTTAACACAATCAGGCAGTATCTACATTTACAGAGGAAACAGGTGGCTAATCTGGTGTTGTAGGTGGGAAGCTTTGCATTAAATAAATATACTGATTTTTTTTCTACATATGAATTAATGGTATTTACTGTTCCCTCACACAAGTGCCAAAGAAGAGTCTCTCAATTAGGAACAATTGAATATAGAATAGAGTTACTGGGACAGGAAAATCTCTTATTAAAATTTATCATATGACCCCTGGGTTGGGAAGCTCCCCTGCAGAAGGGAACACTACCCACTCCAGTACTCTGGCTTGAAGAATTCCATGGACAGAGGCCCCTGGTGGGCTACAGTCCATGGAGTCACAAAGAGTTGACACCACTGAGTGACTTTCACTTTTTGACTTTTAAATTTCTATGGCTGATGATTAAGTCAAAGTCTCAGGGTTTTGAAACTTACCTTTCCTCCTACCTGGAATATTTTTCTTCAAGATTTTCAGACAGGTTCTTGTTAAGTTGATCTTAGCTCAAATGTCACTTTTTCAAATATGGGTGCCAGGATCTCCAACAAATAGTAGCTCTCCATTTATCTGTGATGCCAGTCATTTTCTATTAAAGCTTGGGAAATTATTTTTATGGAATACTACTGACTCATAAACAATGAAATCCCATTATGTGCAACAATATGGATAGACCTAGGGAGTATTATGCTTCGTGAAATAAGTCAGACAGAGAAGGACAATGCTCTACTTTATCATTTATACTTGGAATCTAAAAAAAAAAAAAGAAGAAGAAGAAAAAAAAAAAAAAAACTAATGCATAGAACAAAACAAAAACAAGCTCACAGGTACAGAAAACAAACTAGTGGTGACCAGTGAGGAGAGGGAAATGGGCAGGGAGCAAGAAAACGGTATGGGATTAAGGGACACGAGCTACTATGTATAAAGTAAATAAACAACCAGGAAATATTGTACAGCACAGGGAAATATAGCCATTAAATTGTAATAACTTTAGATAGAGCATAATCTATAAAAGCATGTTTAAAGATAGCTAGCAAAACGGTATTGGTATAATAGTTTATAACAGTATTTAAATTTTGCTGACTTATTTTCCCACTGCCTTTAATTGCTTTCCTTTTTGTTTCCTTTGGGGAATAAAGTAAAATAATAAAACATATTCCAAGAGGAAGGTTTGGAGATATAGAAGTCTTCAAAGTCCTTTTGCTCATTGGCTTTATTTAAGCCAAACTAATGAGATTTAATTTTGTGTCTATCATAAATATTTATATTTATATATATTTATATTTATTTATTTCATATATGGGATTCCCAGATGGTTCAGTGGTAAAGAATCTGCCTGCCAATGTGAGAGATGCAAGAGATGTGGGTTTAATCTCTGGGTCGGGAAGATCTCCTGGAGTAGGAAATGGCAACCCATTCCAGTATTCTTGCCTGGAAAATTTCATGGAGAGAGGAGCCTGGCATGCTACAGTCCATGGGGGTCACAAAAGAGTCAGTCACAACTGAGCACCTGTGCATTTCATATATGAAAGCAAAACCCCTCTAAAAAAAAAGTTATGGGTCTCCATAGAAAAGTATTTTAAATATTGTCAAAGAAAAATTTCACTGGGTGAAGTTAAATAGTTAAGGAGGAATTTGTCTAGGACTATTGCAATAGAGAAGACTTCCCTGGTAGCTCAGCTGGTGAAGAATCCGTCTACAATGCAGGAGACTCTGGTTCAATCCTGGATAAGGAAGATCGCCTGGAGAAGGAATAGGTTGCCCACTATTCTTGGGCTTCCCTGGTGGCTCCGACAGTAAGAATCCACCTGCAATGCGGGAGACATGGATTTGATCCCTGGATTGGGAAGATCCCCTGAAGGAGGGCATGGAAACCCACTCCAGTATTCCTGCCTGGAGAATCCCCATTGATAGAGAAGCCTGGAGGGCTACAGTCCATGGGGTTGCAAGGAGTTGAACATGACTGAGTGACTAAGCACAACACCACACATTGTGGTAGAGATGATTACTCTTCAACTCCAGTAAAACAAAGGTCTGGGGAGTCTTAGCAGCTGAGATGGAGGAAAGGAAATTTTAGGCCACCTGTATTTGTTGATGGGCTTACACAACTGAAAATTAAACTTTCTCATATCCTCAGAACAAGAAGTACAAGATGTACACAGCAAAATTAGGTTTCTAACTTCCATAGAGATCGAGAGGTAGGAGTAATACCTTCCTTGATGATTATATTTCCAAAAAGATGGCTCTCAGGTCCTTGAGAAAGACATTCCCTGGGTCATAAAACTGTCAAGAGAATTTTAAGAGGATTTATGTACATTTCAAAAGGTACAGAGAGAGAATTTGTAGTTACAAGTTTTCTAAAGTAAATGCATTAAGAAAATGGAGGTGGTGGTACTACAGACAAGAATAAATCTATCTAAAGTTTAGTCAAACTGAGGGGACTAGTAAGGCCACTCTGACAGTGATATACTGATTTTATAATCTTTGTAACAGAAAAACTAAATTATCTCTTTTTCTCTTTCATAAAGTAAATATCTGTGTGCCTATGCCCTATTTGCATGAAATGCAAAAATTATAAGCAGGGGACTCACCAACTTAAAGAGTTTGCAGCTATAACCAGGCTTGGTTTTAATTAAGGACCGTCTGTATTTGGAATACAAGTCCATTGGAAACTTAACTGCTGTAACAAACAGATACTCTGAAAGTTTTGAATCCTTTAAGAGCAGTAAAACCTCATTTTTGTTGGTCAGTGAGCTGATGGATTATAATACAGAAATTTTAAAGTCATTTTATGTAGTTGAAAGTACATTTAATGCCAACTCATAATGACTATGGCTTTCCTTTTGGATTTTTTTTTTTTGGCTTTAAAAAAGTCAACTCTTAATGCCAGTGAGTTCTCCAGAACCTCGACAGCTCCGTTCTGTGCACTCATAATTCTGAATAAAACGTTCCTTTTCAATGGCTAATTAGGCCTATTATCTATTGAACCCAGGGGAGGGCAAGGGATAAGTCAGTACTTTAATCCCTATTAAACCTTTTGCTGTTGCTGGTGCTCCCAAGTCACTTCAGTTGTGTCCGACTCTGTGCGACCCCATAGATGGCAGCCCACCAGGCTCCTCCATCCCTGGGATTCTCCAGGCAAGAACACTGGAGTGGGTTGCCAGTTCCTTTCCCAATGCATGAAAGTGAAAAGTGAAAGTGAAGTCATTCAGTCGTGTCCAACTCTTAGCGGCCCTATGGACTGCAGCCTACCAGGCTCCTCCGTCCATGGGATTTTCCAGGCAAGAGTACTGGAGTTAGAGACATTGCCATCTCTAACTAAACATTTTACTAGATCTGTAAACAAAATGTCTTTGATTTCTCCTTTTTAATCTCTTGCTGATGAAAGTGCTAAAAGATAGAGACTTGGGTGAAAAAGTGAGCAGAGGTATATGACAGAATAAATACAGAAAGAAAAATTATTTTAAAATACCTATATTTAAAACAATATAAATTTTGTAAAGAGTTGTCAATAAGTAAGAGCTTCTGTCTTCTTTCAATGTACTGGGCTTTGATTTATCAAAATAATTGTTAAAACATAAAATTACTTATATATATATATATTTTGGTTGATGTTGTTGTTTGATTGTTTTTTCTTCTTTTCTTTTTCTCCTTTTGAAATTTTTTTTTAAATTTTTAAGTCCTCTATTTCTCCTTTAATTTTAATTGTTGTAACCTACTATTAATTTTCAAAAAAAAAAAGACCCTATTTTTAAAGCAAACACCATATATGTACATATTTTTTGTGGTTGTTGTTGTTTTTTTAATAATTCTCGTGACTTTTTTTTTCTTCTTCTTCTTCTTTTCTTTAATATTGTATTTTTGAAAATCCAACCTCTACTCTAGATTTTTAATCTTTGCTTTTTGGTATTTGTTGTCAATTTTGTACATTTAAAAACCCAATCTTCAGTACCCAATTTTACCTGAGAGTGAGATTATTGGCTTGGCCACTCTCTCCTCCTTTGGACTCTCCTTCTTCTCCACCAGGTTGTCTCTCTCTCCTCCCTCCTCCTTCTCTACTCAACTCTGTGAATCTCTGTGTGTTCCAGATGATGGAGAATGCTTAGGGAACTGATTACTGGCTGGATCAGTCTTTCTCCTTTTCATTTCCCTCTTTTATCCTCCTGGCCACCTCTATATACTTCCTTCCTCTCCTCTTCCCTGTATAACTTCATGAATATCTCTGAGTGGTCCAAACTGTGGAGCGCACATAAGGAAGTGATTAGCGGCTAGCTTGCTCTCTCCCCTTTTGATCCCACCTCATCTCATTCCAGTCATCTCTAACTATCCCCTCCCTCTTCTCTTCTCCATGTACCTCAGTGAACTTCTCTGGGTGTCCCTCACTGTGGAGAAACTTTTCATCTTTAACCTAGATATTTTATCATCGGTGCTGTATAGATGGAGAAGTCTTGAGCCTACTTGTAAAAATAAAACTGAAAACCAGAAGCAGGAGGCTTAAGTCCAAATCCTGAGAACATCAAAGAACTCCTGAATCCAGGGAACATTAATCAATAGGAGCTCATCAAATGCCTCCATACCTACACCGAAACCAAGCACCACCCAAAGGCCAACAAGTTCCAGAGCAAGACATACCACGCAAATTCTCCAGCAACACAGGAACACAGCCCTGAGCTTCAATATACAGGCAGCTCAAAGTTACTCCAAAACCATAGACATCTCATGACACATTACTGGATACTTCATTGCAATCCAGAGAGAAGAAATCCAGCTCCACCCACCAGAACTCCGACACAAACTTCCCTAAACAAGAAACCTTGACAAGCCACTGATACAACCCCACCCACAGCGAGGAAACTCTACAATAAAGAGAACTCCACAAATTCCCAGAATACAGAAAGGCCACCCCAAATGCCACAATATAACCAAGATGAAGAGACAGAGGAATACCCAGCAGGTAAAGGAACAAGAGAAATGCCCACCAAACCAAACAAAAGAGGAATAGATAGGGAATCTACCTGAGAAAGAATTCCAAATAATGATAGTGAAAATGATCCAAAATCTTGAAATCAAAATGGAATCACAGATAAACAGCCTGGAGACAAGGATTGAGAAGATGCAAGAAAGGTTTAACAAGGACCTAGAAGAAATAAAAAAGAGTCAATATATAATGAATAATGCAATAAATGAGATCAGAAACACTCTGGAGGCAACAAGTAGTAAAATATAGGAGGCAGAAGATAGGATTAGTGAATTAGAAGACAGAATGGTAGAAATAAATGAATCAGAGAGGAAAAAAGAAAAACGAATTAAAAGAAATGAGGACAATCTCAGAGATCTCCAGGACAATATGAAACGCTCCAACATTCAAATTATAGGAGTCCCAGAAGAAGAAGACAAAAAGAAAGACCATGAGAAAATACTTGAGGAGATAATAGTTGAAAACTTCCCTAAAATGGGGAAGCAAATAATCACCCAAGTCCGAGAAACCCAGAGAGTTCCAAACAGGATAAACCCAAGGTGAAACTCCCCAAGAAACATATTAATCAAATTAACAAAGATCAAACAAAGAATAAATATTAAAAGCAGCAAGGGAAAAATAACAAATAACACACAAGGAGATTCCCATAATGATAACAGCTGATCTTTCAAGAGAAACACTTCAGGCCAGGAGGGAATGGCAAGATATACTTTAACTGTTGAAAGAAATAACCTACAGCCCAGATTACTGTACCCAGCAAGGATCTCATTCAAATATGAAGGAAAAATCAAAAGCTTTACAGACAAGGGAAAGCTGAGAGAATTCAGCAACACCAAACCAGCTCTCCAACAAATTCTAAAGGATATTCTCTAGGCAGGATACACAAAAAGGGTGTATAAAGCCAAACCCAAAACAATAAAGTAAATGGCAACAGGACCATACTTATCAATAATTACCTTAAATGTAAATAGGTTGAATGCCCCAACCAAAAGGCAAAGACTGGCTGAATGGATACAAAAACAAGACCCCTATATATGCTGCCTACAAGAGACCCACCTCAAAAAGAGGGACACATACAGACTGAAAGTGAAGGGCTGGAAAAAGATATTCCATGCAAATAGAGACCAAAAGAAAGCAGGAGTAGCAATACTCATATCCGATAAAATATACTTTAAAACAAAGGCTGTGAAAAGAGACAAAGAAGGCCACTACATAATGATCAAAGCATCAATCCAAGAAGAAGATATAACAATTCTAAATATATATGGACCCAACATAGCAGCACAGCAATATATAAGACAAATGCTAACAAGTATGAAAGGGGAAATTAACAATAACACAATAATAGTGGGAGACTTTAATACCCCACTCACATCTATGGACAGATCAACTAAACAGAAAATTAACAAAGAAACTCAAACTTTAAATGATACAATAGACCAGTTAGACCTAATTGATATCTATAGGACATTTCACCCCCAAAACAATGAATTTCACCTTTGTCTCAAGTGCTCACGGAAGCTTTTCCAGGATAGATCACATCCTGGGCCATAAATCTAACCTTGATAAATTCAAAAATATAAAATCTTTCCAAGCATCTTTTCTGACCATAATGCATTAAGATTAGATCTCAATTACAGGAGAAAAACTATAAAAATTCCAACATATGGAGGCTGAAAAACACGCTTCTGAATAACCAACAAATCACAGAAGAAATCAAAATATGGATAGAAATGAATGAAAATGAAAACACAACAACCCCAAACCTGTGGGACACTATAAAAGCAGTGCTAATGGGAAAGTTCATAGCAATACAGGCATACCTCAAAAACAAGTAAAAAGTCAAATAAACAACCTAACTCTACACCTAAAGCAACTAGAAAAGGATGAAATGAGGAACCCCAGAGTTAGTAGAAGGAAAGAAATCTTAAAAATTAGGGCAAAAATAAATGCAAAAAAACCAAAAGAGACCATAGCAAAAATCAACAAAGCCAAAAGCTGGTTCTTTGAAAGGATAAAGAAAATTGACAAACCATTAGCCAGACTCATCAAGAAACAAAGGGAGAAAAATCAAATCAATAAAATTAGAAATGAAAATGGAGAGATCACAACAGACAACACAGAAATACAAAGGATCATAAGAGACCACTATCAGCAATTATATGCCAATAAAATGGACAACGTGGAAGAAATGAACAAATTCTTAGAAAAGTACAACTTTCCAAAACTGAACCAGGAAGAAATAGAAAATCTTAACAGACCCATCACAAGCATGGAAATTGAAACTATAATCAGAAATCTTCCAGCAAACAAAAGCCCAGGTCCAGATGGCTTCACAGCTGAATTCTACCAAAAATTTCGAGAAGAGCTAACACCTATCCTACTAAAACTCTTCCAGGAAATTGCAGAGGAAGGAAACCTTCCAAATTCATTCTATGAGGCCACCATCTCCCTAATACCAAAACCTGACAAAGATGCCCCAAAAAAGGAAAACTACAGGCCAATATCACTGATGAACATAGATGCAAAAATCCTTAATAAAATTCTAGCAATCAGAATCCAACAACACATTAAAAAGATCATACACCATGACCAAGTGGGCTTTATCCCAGGGATGCAAGGATTCTTCAATATCCACAAACAAATCAATGAAATTCATCACATTAACACATTGAAAAATAAAAGCCATATGATTATCTCAGTAGATGCAGAGAAGGCCTTTGACAAAATTCGACATCCATTTTTGATAAAAATTCTCCAGAAAGCAGGAATAGAAGGAACATACCTCAACATAATCAAAGCTATATATGACAAACCCACAGCAAACATTATCCTCCATGGTGAAAAATTGAAAGCATTTCCCCTACAGTCAGGAACAAGACAAGGGTGCCCACTTTCACCGCTACTATTAAACATAGTTCTGGAAGTTTTGGCCACAGCAATCAGAGCAGAAAAAGAAATAAAAGGAATCCAAATTGGAAAAGAAGAAGTAAAACTCTCACTGTTTGCAGATGACATGATCCTCTACATAGAAAACCCTAAAGACTCCACCAGAAAATTACTAGAGCTAATCAATGAATATAGTAAAGTTGCAGGATATAAAATCAACACACAGAAATCCCTTGCATTCCTATACACTAATAATGAGAAAGTAGAAAAAGAAATTAAGGAGACAATTCCATTCACCATTGCAATGAAAAGAATAAAATACTTAGGAATATATCTACCTAAAGAAACTAAAGACCTATATATAGAAAATTATAAAACATTGGTGAAAGAAATCAAAGAGGACACTAATAGATGGAGAAATATACCATGTTCATGGATCGGAAGAACCAATATAGTGAAAATGAGCATACTATCCAAAACAATCTACAGATTCAATGCAAGCCCTATCAAGCTACCAGGTATTTTTCACAGAGCTAGAACAAATAATTTCAAGATTTGTATGGAAATACAAAAATACCTCGAATAGCCAAAGCAATCTTGAGAAAGAAGAATGGAACTGGGGGAATCAACTTGCCTGACTTCAGGCTCTACTACAAAGCCACAGTCATCGAGACGTTATGGTACTGGCACAAAGACAGAAATATAGATCAATGGAACAAAATAGAAAGCCCAGAGATAAATCCACACACCTATGGACACCTTATCTTTGACAAAGGAGGCAAGAATATACAATGGATTAAAGACAATATCTTTAACAAGTGGCGCTGGGAAAACTGGTCCACCACCTGTAAAAGAATGAAAATAGATCACTTTCTAACACCATACACAAAAATAAACCCAAAATGGATTAAAGATCTAAATGTAAGACCAGAAATTATAAAACTCCTAGAGGAGAACATAGGCAAAACACTCTCTGACATAAATCACATCAGGATCCTCTATGATCCACTTCCCAGAATACTGGAAATAAAAGCAAAAATAAACAAATGGGATCTAATTAGAATTAAAAGCTTCTGCACAACAAAGGAAAATATAAGCAAGGTGAAAAGACAGGCTTCTGAATGAGAGAAAATAATAGCAAATGAAGCAACTGACAAACAACTAATCTCAAAAATATACAAGCAACACCTGCAGCTCAATTCCAGAGAAATAAATGACCCAATCAAAAAATGGGCCAAAGAACTAAATAGACATTTCTCCAAAGAAGACATACGGATGGCTAACAAACACATGAGGAGATGCTCATCACTCATTATAAGAGAAATGCAAATCAAAACCACAGTGAGGTACCATTTCACACCAGTCAGAATGGCTGTGATCCAAAAGTCTACAAGCAATAAATGCTGGAGAGGGTGTGGAGAAAAGGGAACCCTCCTACACTGTTGGTGGGAATGCAAACTAGTAGAGCCGCTATGGAGAACAGTGTGGAGATTCCTTGAAAGTGAAAGTGAAGTCATTCAGTTGTGTCAACTCTTTGCGGCCCCATGGACTGTTGTCTACCATACTCCTCCATCCATGGAATTTTCCAGGCAAGGGTATTGGAGTGGGTTACCATTTCCTTCTCCAGAAAATTGCAAATAGAACTGCCTTATGACCCAGCAATCCCACTGCTGGGCATACACACCGAGGAAATCAGAATTGAAAGAGACACGTGTACCCCAATGTTCATCTCAGCACTGTTTATAATAGCCAGGACATGGAAACAACCTAGATGTCCATCAGCAGATGAATGGATAAGAAAGCAGTGGTACATATACACAATGGAGTATTACTCAGCCATTAAAAAGAATACATTTGAATCAGTTCTAATGAGGTGGATGAAACTGGAGCCGATTATACAGAGTGAAGTAAGCCAGAAAGAAAAACACCAATACAGTATACTAACACATATATATGAATTTAGAAAGTTGGTAATGATAACCCTGTATGTGAGACAGCAAAAGAGACACAGATGTATAGAACGGACTTTTGGACTCTGTGGAAGAGGGAGAGGGTGGGATGATTTGGGAGAATGGCATTGAAACATGTATACTATCATGTAAGAATCGAATCGTCAGTCTGTGTTTGATACAGGATACAGGATGCTTAGGGCTGGTGCACAGGGATGATCCAGAGAGACGCTAATGGGGTGGGAGGTGGGAGGGGGGTTCAGGATTGGGAACTCATGTACACTCGTGGCTGATTCATGTCAATGTATAGCAAAACCAATACAGTACTGTAAAGCAAAATAAAGTAAAAATAAAAATAAAAAATATAAAAATAAAAACAATCAAAGATCAAAAAAAAAAAAAAGGAGATAACCTATGTAAAGTACTTTTAAAAAATTGAAGTGTAGTTGATTTACAATATTTGTTAGTTTCATGTGTACAGCATACTGATTCAGTGTTTTTGCAGATTTAACTCCATTCCAGGTTATTATAAGAAAAAAAAATTACTTATATTTTCATTTCTGTCTACTTCTTTTTTAATACCCTCCAAACCTTCCAGTCTGCATTTGAAATATTTTTATCTTTGATATCATCTAAAATTGAATGATCTTTTTAAAGGAAGTTTTCAAATAATTTTTCCATTGATCTTCCCTTCCTCTCTTGAGTAAATTTGTATATTCACCCTATATAATATTACAGCTTCGGAATCTGTACAATGTTCTTTGTAATATGAATATATCAGAAGATATATTTAGAAAGGTATTCTTGTATTATGGTTAAGAACAAAAAACTGAAGAGGAAAAAGCAAGTAGTTGCCACTTCAAAACTTACTCTTTGTGTCACCTTTTTATTTTATTTATTTATTTTTTTAATTTATTTTTACTTTATTTTACTTTACAATACTGTATTGGTTTTGCCATACATTGACATGAATCCACCACGGGTGTACATGCGTTCCCAAACATGAACCCCCCTCCCACCTCCCTCCCCATAACATCTCTCTGGGTCATCACCGTGCACCAGCCCCAAGCATGCTGTATCCTGCATCGGACATAGACTGGCAATTTGATTCTTACATGATAGTATACATGTTTCAATGCCATTCTCCCAAATCATCCCACCCTCTCCCTCTCCCTGAGTCCAAAAGTCCGTTATACACATCTGTGTCTTTTTTGCTGTCTTGCATACAGGGTCGTCATTGCCATCTTTCTAAATTCCATATATATGTGTTAGTATACTGTATTGGTGTTTTTCTTTCTGGCTTACATCACTCTGTATAATTGGCTCCAGTTTCATTCATCTCATCAGAACTGATTCAAATGTATTCTTTTTAACGGCTGAGTAATACAACCTAGATGTCCATCAGCAGATGAATGGATAAGAAAGCTGTGGTACATATACACAATGTTTCACCTTTTTAAATTCATTGATCTCCCTGAGAAACTTAGTTTCCTTATCTACTAAAATGGTAAAAACTCTAGAACCTTTTCCTATGGAGCCATTTTGAAGATATTAGTTGATAATTCAACTATATTTGTTTCAGAGTCTAAATCATACTAAATGCACATAGTAAATGATTAGCTATTATAACTGAAAAAATTCAGTATTTAAAACAGCAGATGAATTTCAGCTTATTTTAAAATTAGTGTATTAAACTATATCTGTCTTTTTTTGTCAAACTACTTTCCCTATTTGTTTTTTTTATGCCATTTTATTTTATAAATTAGGTTCCATTTTCATAAGAGTAAATATATATTTCAAGGTATTCTAAAAAATTTTTTCTTTACCAATGATAAATTTTTGTTCCTGTGTTCTTATCATACATTATTTAGTATATAACTGGCACAACTGCAGTCTGAAACTAATATAATAGTATAAGATCAGTAAAAGTAAAATAAAAGAAATATATGCTCCATAAAAATCATCCTAAAATATATAGTTTGTGTAAATATAATCATAATATTATATAATTTTATATTTTCAATCATAGTATTATCAGAATCCTTCTCCATATTGTTTTTATAAAACTGCATTTTTAGTAAAATATTTTAGCATAAAACAGATTAATTATGGTTTTAGGAATTTAATATGATGCATGCATAAAAATGTGGAATACCTAAAATTTGGTTTCATAAATTCTTTTCATTTTCTAATAATAAATAATCACAAGGGCCAACTTAAAATAATAGTCATTTATTTTCTTCTACTTTTTCGTAATCACACATGTGTTTTGTTCTTCTATGCTATTTTTCCTTGTTCAACAAAGTAATACAATGCAAACGTTCCATCACTCAAAATGATACAAAATAGAATAATCACCCATTTCATTGTTCCTCTCTTCTAATACCACCAAAGGAATTACTCCTTCCTTGTTCCCAATTTAGTTCTGATGATTACATTGCAATAGACTGAATTAGTGACTTCAAAACTATATCTTCATCTTTAACAGATACATTTCCATTTCTTACCATACTGGCTTGACCATTAGACTTGTTCTGGCCAATGAGATGTGTATTAGTGTTTTTGTGCTATTTTCAAATCTGGACCTAAGAGCTTTTGTGTGTTTTCCCCATGTCCTCTGTTTCTACCTTCACCACAAAAATAATTTGTCCCAGTGAATGTGCTGGTCCAAGGATGATGAGAGACATTAGGAGCAGACATAGTCAAACCCACAGCAAGAGCCAAGCCCAAGCAGATGAGCAGCTTTAAACAGCTGTCCAGAGCATCTTAGGGTAGATCAGATGACCTGCAAACACATGAGTGAAAAATATATGGTTGCTTTAAGTCACTGAAGTTTGAAAAGGTTTATTTCAGAGCAACAGCTGATTGACACTCTTCCATATAGATTTCACTGTCTCCTTTTTCACAGTTCCTACAATATTAATACTTTTTAAAATTTCCTATAGTTTGTAACTATAACTTTTACAATACAATGTTATAACTTTTAGGCTTAGTCCAGCCCTTCAATGGTCTTCCCTGGTGGCTCAGCTGGTAAAGAATATGCCTGCAATGCAGGAGACCTGGGTTTGATCCTTGGGTTGGGAAGATCCCCTGGAGAAAAGAAAGGTTACCCACTCCAATATTCTGGAGTAGAGAATTGCATGGACTGTAAAGGCCATGGAGTCACAAAGAGTTGGACATGACTGAGTGACTTTCACTTCACATCACTTTAATAGTATTGATTTTATACTTTGCAAGATGAATATAGTAATAGTAATGCTGTTTTCCATTTTTCTCTCTGCACTGAAGATTTGTCTTTTTTCCTATCTTAGTCATTTCCAGGTTTGCTATATTTTTGCCAAGTAAGTTTTATAAAGCTAAAAACAAAACAAAACAAATAAGACTGGAAATAAAAATAAAATTAAACATTAACATAAAACAATAACAGTAAGAAATGTCAAATAGTATTTCTTAGTAGTACTTAAGGTTGCATTTCCTTTGTATCCATGCAATGCTAGGATGTTTGATTCACTCTAAATACAACTGTGTTATTAATGCATATATTAATAGTGTGTAAAATATTAGGATCAGTATTAATAATTAACTAATAATTGTTCATCTTAAAATACTTCCTTTAAAAAGAAGAGTGGTGGAAATTTACATTCTCCCCTTTTTTTAAATTCCCCATCATATAAATATATTGCTAAATATGGAAATCCACTTATGTGTGGATTTTGACGGAAGCCTAAGATCTGATTAGGACTATATATATATAGAGAGAGAGGTTTTACTAGGTATTCATTCTCCCAGAGACCTGGAAGCAAATGGGCCAACTTCAATCATTCAGGAAGGCCTTAAGAATTTAAGCTTAGAAGAAAATGTAACACAAAGAAAGAGAGCTGCTGTTGCTGCTAAGTCGCGTCAGTCGTGTCCGACTCTGTGCGACCCCATAGACGGCAACCTACCAGGCTCCCCCGTCCCTGGGATTCTCCAGGCAAGAACACTGGAGCGGGTTGCCATTTCCTTCTCCAATGCATGAAAGTGAAAAGTGAAAGTGAAGTCGCTCAGTTGTGTCCGACCCTCAGCGACCCCATGGACTGCAGCCTACCCCAGGCTCCTCCATCCATGGGATTTTCCAGGCAAGAGTACTGGAGTAGGGTGCCATTGCCTTCTCTGAGAAAGAGAGCAGTTGAGGTCAACTTCTGTGCATCTCATGAATTCTATGTTCATTACAGTCAGCACCAGCAAAACATTCAAACTGGATTTCTCTTGAGATGGGCTGATTTACTGTTTACTTATCTTTTGGTAAGTCCAATTTCTATTATATTAAAGAGAACTGGTTTCTTATTCTGGCAACTAAATTCTTTGACTAGTATATTATTCTTCAAATATTTTATTTCTTAAATCATGGTTGTTCAGTCTATCATAGGAAATAAATATTATCATGCAATCTCTATATATTAGTTCCTTCATTAAGCATGATTTAAGGTATTCAACTAGAACAATTCTGATGATTATTAATTTTCAATAAAAGAAAAATGTTGGCTCATTTTAGCATTTAGATAATTAAATACATTAAATTTTGATACAATTAGAAACATTTATTTATTTATTGGGCTGCAACAGGTCTTAGTTAAGGCACACGAGATCGTCAGGATCTTCATTCGTCATATGCATTACTTCTTTACAGTGCACAGGCTCTGTAGTTGCAGAGTGCAAGCTCAGTAGTTAACTGTGTATGTTCAATTGCCCCACAACATATGGGATCTTAGATTCCTGCCCAAGATTCAAATCTGTGTCCTCTGCATTGCAAGGCAGATTCTTAACCATTGGACCACCAAGGAAGTCCCAAAACATAAATATTATTTTTATTTTTATTATTGTATCATACATTTATTGTTATTTATTAATTTAAAATTTTGAGGAACAATTAAATGACATGGCCCTTAAATGTGACTGTACTCACATTTATATTGCCATCTAATACTCTGTCAACAATTTTCAATTTTATTCTCTTTCCATGAGTAGTTTGCAAAAATATATTGTAACATCCCAGTAAATACACTCAAATTTTATGGAAGCATACAAGTAATGGCTTTAGGAGTTTTAAATAAATTAGCAAGATAGTTGAAATATCAAATCAGGAAGACTCACAGACATGGAAAAACAACTTATGGTTACCAAAGAGGAAGCAGGAGGAGAGACAAATTAAGAATGTGGAATTAAGAGATACACACTAAATATAAAATAAACAGCAAAGATTTACTATATAGCACAAGAACTACATTCAATACCTTATAATTTATAATGGAAAGAATTTTTGAAAATTATGTATATGCATATATGAATGTATATTTATGAGTGTGTGTGTATTAGTTCCCTAGTCATCTCTAAGTCTTTGTGACTCCATAGACTGTAACTCACCAGGTCCTCTGTCCATAGAATTCTCCACACAAGAGTACTGGAGTGGGTTGCCATTTCCTTCTCCTGGGAATCTTCCCGACCCAGGGATTGAGCTCAGGTCTTCTGCATTGCAGGCAGATACTTTACCATCTGAGCCACCAAAGAAGCCCACATATTCATATACAAATCACTGTGCTGTACACATGAATCTAACAAAATTTTGTAAATCAAATATACTTCAACACCACCACCAAAATATCAACAGAATATTGCTAACAGGGAAGGTTTGTTTTATTCTAACTTATTAGAACTTTATAAGTTACATTTATGAGACAGTAATTTCAATATTTTGCTATAAGTTCTGTTTTGTGAGCTGACCATGAAATTTAGTCTTATATATTCAGTTATAGTGTTTTTCTTTGATTTTAAACAGTATCTTCCAACTTAATCACTCTCTTATTCAACAAACTTGGCTCCAAATTGGTTGTGTGATTTCCAAAAAAAGAAACCACCTTTAAATGATAAACAGTTTCCTTAACAGAGAATGTATGAAGGAATGTGCTGTAGCCTCTAAGAACTATCCTAAGAGAAGATCCCAAAATAGTATGAAAACATCAGCATATTTAGGAAAAATGTATGGTCTTGTATTGTCACTATTCTTTATTCTCTCTCCTAGGGGTGTCTGATTATTTTAAGAATAAATCTTGCAGTACATCCTTCACAATTATTACCTAGAAAGGCAAATATTTTAGGCATATATTACATAATATATTAATCTTTAAATAAATTTTGGTGGCTTTTAATAAAATTGCCAAGAAAGGTGAAGACATTGTGAGACAGACAAAAATAATTTGTTTTGCTTTGAAGCTATTAGGCTTTTAGCAATTAATATCTTGATATATAGACAGATATACATATCAGTATCAATATGAATATAGATATTGATACATATTTTATGTGGGTATCAGTGTGTGCACAGTTTGTATAGATGTGCAGATATAAAGACACATGTATATGCATACATCCTAATGAATAACAGAATCTAAAAATACTTACTTGAAAAAGAATTCAACAGTAAAATATTCTAGCATATATCACTCACCTTGATGAAAACTATAAAATCAATTACAACTTAGCATACAGATAATTGAATTACTTTTATTTGATACTGTATACTTTCCACATGGAGATCTTAACAATTCCCCATTCAACTCTTAATCACTTGTTTTATTCCAATTCATATCTTGCATGGCATCTTTTTGAGACAAATAAGGAAAAAAAAATCAATAGCGTATTCCTCTATAACAATTTCATATAAGTCTCTTACAAGTAAGTAAAATTTAAAATGTCTCCCTGAAATATATATTAATGCCTATTTTTCCTTTAAATTTCAACACTACCCATGAAAAACATAAGGAATATATTTAATTTTTTAAATATGGAGGAATAAAGAATCCAATAAATGTTTTAAGATTAATTTTCATTGCATTTCTAAACTGATATCATTGCTATCATCTTATAAGAAATTGCATTCAATCCAACAATTCCTCTACTAGGAATATGTACTTATACAAGAGGAATAAAAACATACATCCACAGAAAAATTTTTACATAAGTATTCACAGCAGTATTATTCATATATCAAAAAAAATGAAAATAACTCATATCCATTAATAAATAAATGGATGAACAAAACTTGATATAGACATACAGTAGAGTATTATTCAGCCAAAAACGTAATGCTAAAGCAGTGAGAACAGTCCATTCACATGATAAATTCTCTGGAACCAAGACAGAGTGAGGAAAATTCCATCAGGCATTCACCAGACAAACTGAAACACCAACTTGACATTTTCCTGTTATCCTCCTCATCCCCTTTCCTCTTCATGTACAAATATTTATGTCTTTCATAATACAAATGTCACATGTTTTAAAATAGCATTTGATGAGAGAAAGCAGGAAATTCTAATATAGAAAATATGATTCCAGAACCAATGTTTTATCAATTACTCTATTTTCCCTTCTTTGTTTCTAGCACTTATATTTCAATCTCTTGTCAGAATTTGTTGTTGAAATGTCAAGTCATGTTAAATAATATGGAGTCAGAGTGTTACACTCCAGTTCTTGTTTTGAATGTCTTCAGTGTTTCCTCATTGAGGATGATGTTGGCTGTGAAAGGTTGTTGTTGAATCACAGAAAGACGCCGGGATTCTTGGCCCCCGAAGGGGAAGAATTCAATCCAGGGCCAGAGACGAGGCTTGATCGCTCAGAGCTTTTGTGTAATAAAGTTTTATTAAAGTATAAAGGAGATAGAGAAAGCTTCTGACATAGGCATCAGAGGGGGGCAGAAAGAGTACTCCCCTGCCAGTCTTCAGCTGGATGTTATATAGTCACTAGCAGTCTGTTAATGAAAGAAAGGAATGTATTAAAACTCAGAATGGCACCAGGCCCCTCACTCATAAGATATATTTTGGGATAATCTTGGCACCAAATGGTTCATCCTGAGCCATAAAATTATGTTCTTGAAGGGCAGATCACCATACAAATAGTTTCATTTACATAGATTAGGGGAACAATATCTGAGTATAACATATTGGTTTGTCAAGTAGGTTCTAAGCCAAGAGGCAGAACCTACTTGAAGACAGAGTTTGGGGTAAATACATAGTACATTAGCATAGCTTAAGAGAAACATTTCCATAAGAGAAATGCATTGATTATCTCTAGGTTTGAGAATAGTTAACTTCAGGTGAAACCAGGTGTCATTATGGCAACACAGTATTTTAAGAGAAACCTTTTAAATTTGTATAGAGAGGGAAAAAATATTGCTAGTTTGTTTCCTCCTGCCGCTTAAGAGAGATAAAAATGTCTGACATTTGCGGGCTATATCTTCTGTTTGGAGACCCCTGGCCTTCCTCCTTGTTACCCTCTCAGCTGCTAACTTGAATTGATATAGATATACAATGACTGGTATATAGATATTGGGCTTCTCCAGCTCGATGGTAAAAAATCTGCCTGCAATGCAGGAGACTCAGTTTTGATCCTTGGGTCAGGAAGATCCCCTAGAGAGGGCAATGGCAACCCTCTTTGTTATTCTTGCCTGGGGGATCCAATGGATAGAGGAGCCTGGTGGACTACAACCCATAGGAACACAAAAAGCTGAACACTATTGAAGTCACTGAGCCTGCATGCACTCATACATATAGATATTATCATAGAAACAAATATTGTTTTCTTAGACATTTAGAGAAGGTTTATAAAAATTCAGCATTTATATTTATCTGTCATTTGATCTTTTATTATATAGATTGGAAGCTTGCTCTCCCATGGATCTATTGCATATAGTAATTTTCTAAGAGTACTGTGAGATATCCTTGAATTTCCAGTGCAATGCTTACTTGGTAATTGTGAAAAGTGAAGTCGCTCAGTCGTGTCCAACTCTTTGCGACCCCATGGACTGTAGCCTACCAGGCTTCTCTGTCCATGGGATTTTCCAGGCAAGAATACTGGAGTGGGTTGCCATTTCCTTCTCCAGGAGATCTTCCCAACCCAGGGATTGAACCTGGGTCTCCTTCATTGTAGGCAGATGTTTTACTGTCTGAGCTACCAGGGGAGTCTGATAATGGTACTTTGCAAATCAAATTTAATAATACTTTATAATTTGTGCACTAATCATAAATGAGTTTGTTTATTCTATATTCATCATCTTTTTTGTCATGGTTTTGCTTGCTTTGTTCACTTTGCTCTTTCCCTTCCCTATATAGTAGAACATTTTGAATAGCACATATGTTTATTTTTCTTTCCATCTGAAATAAGCTCATTTTACCTAGATGTTTTTGGCTTCTTCAGGTTTCCTAAACCTTCTAAATTTCATTTTGGAAGTTCACATTTTCCTAGAAAACTAGCATCTCATCTAAACATACAGATTTATTTTATAATGTTGTATAAAATTATACCTGAGTTCTTTTATTTCCTTTTCATGCATTTGAACTTTAATCCTTTAATAACTTGCCTGAGATATAATTCATATAGGATAAAGTTTTTCCATTTAAAGAATAATTGAATATTTTTTTAGAATTTTCACAAAGTTGTACAACAAGTACCACAATCTAATTTTGTAGTATTTTTATCACCCCAAAATAAAACCCAGTACAAATTAGCAGTCATTCTCTATTCCCTGCCCGCCCCCCTCCCCCCCCCCCCCACACACACACAACTAGGCGTCAGGCTATGCAGTAGGTCCTTATGTATAGTAGTGTGTATAAGTCAGTGTCAACCTCTTAATTTATTTCTCCCACACCATTTCCCTTGATAACTATATTTTTCTTTAAATATCAGAAATGGTGGGGATGAGGTGGAGGCTATAGTTCCCAAAGCATCAAATATCAAATTAGAATTCCTGAGATTCTCTTCCTATTAATTCTTTTTCTTCTCTTTATTTTACAAGAAAACCTCCCTCTCAGGTACATTTTGCAATATAAAATTATAAGTTGTATGAAACCTTTGGGCATATTTTGCTAATATAAGCTATGCCAAAGCAACATTTTATAAGGGTTATGTTAAAACAATCAAAGAGAACCATTTAACTGATAGAAGCAAGTTTTATTTTACATTTCCTGAAGCAGGCAGTCTCTACGTTCAAAAGTTCAGAAAACTGCAAAGCAAGTAACAGGGCTGTGAGCTTTTATAGAAGAGGACAACTGGGGGATACAAAATTAAGATACAATTTAATTTAAATTGATTGACTGGGGTTGCATATCCAACCCTATTTAGAAAAGGGAAATCATTACAGAATCTTGGCATTTGGGGACTGGATATACAATGTTTCCAATCAAGCAGAACATTTATAGGAACAAGAAAGTTATCTTAGTTTCAATTTGCTGAGGTGGTACCCCAGAGAGGAGCTTCTCCATTTCGGGCCTAAAAGTTTATTTCAACAGCCATTTGAATTTTCCTAACACTGTTTATTTGACATTTGTATCAAAGGCAAGTGATATTTCCATTGCAGTGGGTGAGGGTGGCAGGTGTGCTAAGTTGATTCAGTTGTGTCCAATTCTGCAATCCCATGGACGGTAGCCTGCCAGGTTCCTCTGTTCATGGAATTTCCCAGGCAAAAATATTGGAGTGGGTGCAACCCACTGGGAAGATCTCCAAGAGATCTTCCTGACTTAGGGATTGAACCTATGTTTTCTGTGGCTCCTGTATTTCAGGCAGATTCTTTACAGCTGAGCCACCAGGGAAGACTTAGAATGGCACCAGTGGGGAACAAATATCATAGTCCATTAAATGTATCGAGTAGGGAAAGCTCACTTTATCCCATAATATGTAGGGTACAAAATGCAGTACACAATTTATCCACAGATGCTTCTAATCTTGAAGGCTATATTACTCTCAGTCATATGTAAAAACTGAAAAAAATAGAAAAATTCCATATGAGAAGACTTTATAAGTTCAAATATACTTCTTCAGAATTATCTTTGATAGTATTGTGTTAATTAGAAGAGATAGTTATCAAGTTCAACTATTCAGTCTTTTATGTTGAACTGTATATGAGAAAAATGTCATCTGCTAGTGTTAATGATACACAATAGGATCACAGCTTTAACTAAAGCACGTATATGCAGTTAAGAGGTGCAACCACATGTGGTGGATGAAAATATGTGTTCAGCTTAAGAGAAGGTAAATTGCCAAATGGAGCAACTGAAGGAAGGATAGATAGTGGATGCTCAGATCAAAGCAACAAATACAACATAATGCCGAAAGAATACCTATAAAAGTCCCTTTACTGCCTTTTATCATTGAAACAGTCTTTTCAGTTAATGTTCAGCCTCTCTAGAAAAAAAAATGCAACATCTCTCAAGTAGCCTTTATTGTTTTCCTCCTAAGATGATATCTCAGGGTGCTGTGTTATGTTATGCTAAGTTGCTTCATCATGTCTGACTCTTTGCAAACCAGTGGGCTATAGTGCACCAGGCTCTTCTGTCCATGGGATTCTCCAGGCAAGCATACTGGAGTGGGTTGCAATTTCCTTACAAAAGCTGGCAGGAAGAGCTGGAAACATTAGGTACTTTGTCTATTAGGTGCTCTGGTATCTATCAGCTTACAAGCTCACCTCCAAGGCTTGTTTCTATCCCCAGTCCATTTTGTCATCCCCTAATATCACCCACGCTTCCCCCATAGTGAAGCAAACCTTGTCTCAAGAACTGGGACATAAGGATCTTCACTATTATACCACAGACAGAAACCAATGTTGTGACTCCTTTAGTAATACTAACACTCATAAAGCACTATGTGTCAGACATAGTTATAACCACTTTACGATTCTTAACTCATGTAATTACATTAATCACCCTATTCAATCATGATCTGACCTTCCTCCCATTCGTTCTGTAAGGAATGCTAGGCTATACCCTGGTTTATGTGTTCTTCAGGCCAACTAGGATAAAGATCTTGCAACAAAAAAAATCAAAGTGAAAGCAACATTAAAAATTCCCTCAAAGTTTTTCCTTTATTACTTTATATGTGTCTCTCCTGTAGAAATATAATCACATGGTCCTTTTTCTGCTGCTGCTAAGTCGCTTCAGTCGTGTCCGACTCTGTGCGACCCCATAGACAGCAGCCCACCAGGCTCCTCTGTCCCTGGGATTCTCCAGGCAAGAATACTGGAGTGGGTTGTCATTGCCTTCTCCGATGGTCATTTTAGTTACAGAATAGTCACATGAGCCTTAATAATGTATGTTATAGAATATAGCAATATCAACTCTGCTTTGACTGAACTTCTTAAGAACTAGGAACATGATCTCAGAGTAGAGAAAATTAAAAAAAAAAAAAAAAATAGAGAAAGAGAGACAGAAGCCTGAAAAGGCTGGCAGACAAAATTAGAAAGAGTCAGAAATAATGCAACAATAACAATATACCTAAATCCATCGTTTTCAAACAAAAATGTGGATTTATTTTGATCTACGTCATTTTCCTCAGCATGATCACACACATTTGCAACATAAACCCCACTGTTCTCTTGTTCTAGAGCAAAAGGAGAAGCAAGGATTTTGAAGGGAAGGGGGCAAAAATGGGGAAGAGATGGGCTATTGGCCTATGTATGGTAAATGAGAAGGAACCTGGTGTAAATGGTTTTTGTTGGATCACTATGTGATATACAGGAGGCTCAAAGCACAGTGTGTATCAGATTTAATTGGTTTGAAGCTGCCTGTAATGGGAAGCTGTACCTCATTATGAAAAGATCAAGAAAAAGTAACTGAGAGGCTTGACTTCTGATTCCAGCTGTCACTAGCTCTTTGATCCTTGGGTGTGTCACAATTCTTTGGGCTTTATTTTCTTCTTTAAGGTTTTGAAATCTAAATATTAATCATAATCACACAACATCCTTCAAAATATGATTACTTCTGTGCCTCACTTCAGATCTGTAAAATAAGAATGTCAAGAAAATCTATTTATACAGGAAGTTCTTCATTACAATAATTAGCCAGTTGGGAAGCCACTGTGCCAAAAGATGTCTTAGTTTTATTCCAATTTAAATGTTCTGATTTTAATTCTTTTTAAAAAAATATAATCCACCAAAAGTGTGCAATTTAGTGGATATTAGTATATTTACAAGTTATACAGTCATTACAACTATTTAATCCAGAAGGTTTTCATCAGTCCAGAGAAATTCTTTACCTATTATCAGTTACCACTCCTTTTCCTCACAGAGATAAAATGTGAGAAATATGAGAAATGTATCCCACTTCTGGAACAATTAAATTAAAAGAGACTTAATAGAGGCATCATATACCACCTCTGTAGCTCAGATGGTAAAGAATTTGCCTGCAATGCAGGAGACCAGGGTTCTATCCCTGTGCTGGGAAGTTCTTCTGGAGAAGGGAATGGCAATCACTCCAGTATTCTTGCCTGGAGAACTCCATGGATAGGGAAGCCTGGCGGGTTACAGTCCATGGGATCACAAAGAGTCGGACACGACTGAGCAGCTAACACATATACAGAGGCATCAGTCTAATGCAATTTATGAAACTCTTAGGAATCTGATTCAAACAACCACACAAAAAAAGGAAAACTAAGTTACGTTTTCAATCTCTTTGAAGATATACCCATTTCAGTATTACAGGAAAAATTATTTTATGTCTAGTATTTACTTTAGAATAATCTATTGGGGGTGGGGGGTGGGCTTCCCCTGTGGCTAAGCTGTAAAGAACTCACTTGCAATGCAGAGATTCAGAAGACTTGGGTTCGATCTTGGGGTTGGGAAGATCCCCTGGAGGAGGAAATGGTATCCCATTTTAGTATTGTGCTGGGATAACCCCATGAACAGAGAAGCCTGGCTGGCTGTGGTCCATGGGACTGCTAAGAATCAGACACGACTGAGGAACTAAACACACACACACAGAATCTATTATGGAGACAAGTCAAAGAGATATGGATGGAATGAGATTGGACATATATCAATAATTTTTAAATCTGTTTGATGGATGCATGGTAATTTGCTGTTTATCAAACTCTTAAATTTGCTTGCTAATTTGTACCCTATAAAATGAAAACATCTCCTTTTTCATGATGCCATCTACCAAAGAATTATCAAAGCTTCTTTAATTATTTCCTATACATCTTGGTAATACTGAGAGATATGGCATTTTCCCTTTATAGAATTAAACTAGTAATGTTTACTTGAGTCTCTAGTTCCCAATTTAGAATTGCATTCCTACTGACATTAGAAAAATTGTTATTTTTAAGCTAAGACTCTGAAAACTTTGAAGGCTGTCTACAATTTCCACATGGTGGAAAAATTGTCATATGAAGCACTGAACAGAATAAAAATAGATGGTTCTAAACACTGATGGAACTCTTGAAAGGTTTAATTTGTCTGATTTTAAAACACTGTGTACTAATAGTATTATTTTCTCTATAGTATCCATTAGTATTAAAACTTATTTTAACACACTGTGGGTTATATCAATGAAAACATTTTCCCAGTTGTCCCTATAATTCTATTGGTGCAATATCCTATTCATATTGCTATTCTGGAAGCTTCTAAGCTGTTGACCTTAAACATTTGCCACACTGAATAGTATAGAATTAATCTGAAGAAGGTTGCATTAATGAGTCTTTGGAAACTCAGATTCTAGATAAATTGTTTCTCTGTAGAAGTTGTAATATTTAAAATCTTAGAGATATCAACATTTATGTTTCCTGGAACATAGAAAAATAAAATTAAGGGGAAAGAACATGACTAATATACTGAGAAAGCAGAGGCTAGAACTGGAGAGTGGGATTTCACTGGTGGTCCTCTGGCTAAGATGCCATGCTCCCAATGCAGGGGGTCCAGGTTCAATTCCTGGTCAGGGAGCTCTGTCCCACATGTCAAAAGTAAAGATACTGCGCACTGCAACTAGGACCCAGCACAGCCAAATAAACAAAAATTTAAAAAAAGAACTGAAGAGTCCTTGTGGGTTTTTGAATTCTTATTTTTAGTAGCGACTGAGATTTCTGTCCAGCTACATTTATGTCTTTGCAATTTGATTATTTAAATTATCTTTGGATTCTCTAACCTCCAAATTCCATTCTACTGATTTTCATTTTATTTTGATTATTTGGAGACAAACACATGTAGTTGACTCATGCTATGAATACTATCAATTTCATTGGAACAAGAGCTTTAGATTAGCACTTTGATGAAGAAATAGGAAGAGAATATGAAATTTAATGCACCAAGAATACTGAAAGCTTTTCTATGGTGAGAACTCAAGTGTTTGATTCAAATATTGGTGGAAGCTCTGCTGTTATCATAGATAGAAAAAAGCCACTCTCAGAACTGTTGAACAAGAAAGAGCTCAATAAAACTTGGAAAATTTTTTTTTTTTGCATTACAGAAAAATGATTCGTCAGCATCTTCCAGTCACCAAAATGAAAGTAAAGGTGAAAGTTTCTCCATTAAGTCCGACTCTTTGCAACCCCATGGACTGTAGCCTGCCAGGCTTCTCTGTCCATGGAATTCTCCAGGCAAGAATATTGGAGTGGGTTGCCATTCCCTTCTTCAGGTGATATTCTTAACCCAGAGATCAAACCTGGGTCTCCCACATTGCAGGCAGATTCTTTACCATCTGAATCACCAGGGAATAGAGGTTGCTTAAAAATTTCATTTTTATTTAGTCCAGAACCTTGAAATGATACCAGAACCATAGGTTACAGGCAAACAGCTATGAAAAAGTTTTGGATACTGAATGAATAGATTTCACAGGTTGGAGTAAAAGAAAAAAAAATCACAAACCTTGTTTTCTTTAGTGGAAACCAAAACTTACATACTTAGGTACTTTTTTGAACCATACTTTTGTTAAACTGGCCTTAAAATTGAAATCAGGTTCATTTTTACAAAAACATAATCCATAATTCAGCCTAAGCCACATGTTATTTCATTAACTTGGAAAAAAAAGAGATCAATATACATTCAAACACAAAAATACTTTTAGAATCTAGTGACTCTTAACAGTAGAAGGCTATGGATGTCTGTACTTTGACTTTTCACTTTCATTCATTGGAGAAGGAAATGGCAACCCACTCCAGTGTTCTTGCCTGGAGAATCCCAGGGATGGGGGAGCCTGGTGGGCTGCCATCTATGGGGTCGCACGGAGTCAGACACGACTGAGGCGACTTAGCAGCAGCAGCAGGATTTCTTACACTGATTCTGATACTGTGAGTAAATTTGAATTCGAGACCATGTTCCCATACCAATGCTATTATTTTCTATGTATACTATGCCATGAAGAAGATTGAGATACACTGCCTTTGAGCATCCTGCCAAAGTGATAAAGTCCTTTGAGAAAAAAAAAAAGGCATTTTAAAAATTTTGTTAGCCATACTTACTTACTTATATCTTCTCTAAATTCTGTGCTGAAAACCAGAATTTCCCTCATAACCATCCCAGGGAATTCTAAATTCAGGAAACATTCTGACAATTTATTAAAAGTCAGAATTATTATTCAGACTACCATGCTCTATCTACAACCATATTGTTTTTTTTTTTTTTTTTCATTTTAAAATGCATTTCCATGGTTAGAAGGTACAGAGCCATGGAATTTAGGAAATATGCAGTGTATCAGCATGTTTTCTGTGTCTTCAAAAATTATAGATTTCAAAAAGCACAGTATTCCCCTAAAGGGTTAAACACCTTGCAGCCTTATTTTATGTGCCGAGCACAACCTGAGAAACTATAAAGCCTTCTGCAACTGCTCTCTTCAAGGTATATTGGAAATAAGATTTCTCCGAGTCGGGAACTTTGGGGATTGTTCATTTGGTAGAAACCTGGGTGAACAGTGGAGATAGTGTCATTTTTCTTGTTGCATTTTAACTTTCTGGTATATTCTATCCATAGAATATAGATGAAAATGACCTCAGTGATTCAGTATCCGTTAGCTGCCTGAAGTCCTTGGACATTAGGTCTTAAAAGGTGGAGCATGTTCTCATCATGTGTAGCATTCTCTGCATGAGCCCTATTTATGGACATAATATCAGCAGGAACCGACTCTTCTCAGATCCACTATGGACCTGAGATGAGGATACACTTCACAGTTTGAGTGTCATAAGAATGATCCAATCAATTGCTAACATGGAGAATGTTAGCCATAAAATAATTAGAACATATGACCACCTGCCACCCACTCCTCATCATTACCATCTTCCCTGGTGCCTTTATGTGTATTACTTCAATCATTTCGACCTCCTCAACCCTAGGATATTAAGATCGCTGGTGTAAATTTAGCAGATGCTTATGCAAGTGAGACCCAAGAGCAAAGCATGAGTCAGGACCTCTTAGGACCTCTCAAGACCTCTCTGAGTCATTTGTAACTCTCCTTTAAGACAGGCTTCAACACCCAAATATCTTTAATTATCTGCATTTATGCCTGTAAATGGCTATATCTTTTCTTTTCTCCTTTGGTTTTCACTTCCTTTCTTTTCACAGTTATTTGTAAGACCTCCTCAGACAGCCATTTTGCTTTTTTGCATTTCTTTTTCTTGGGGATGATCTTGATTCCTATCTCCTGTACAATGTCATGAACCTGCCTCCTTGCATAGTTCATCAGTTACTCTGTCTATCAGATCTAGTCCCTTAAATCTGTTTCTCACTTCCACTGTATAGTCATAAGGGATTTGATTTAGGTCATACCTGAATGGTCTAGTGGTTTTCCCCACTTTCTTCAATTTCAGTCTGAATTTGGCAATAAGAAGTTCATGATCTGAGCCACATTCAGCTCCCAGTCTTGTTTTTGCTGACTGTATAGAGCTTCTCCATCTTTGGCTGCAAAGAATATAATCAATCTGATTGCAGAGTCAAACATCTGGTGATATCCATGTGTAGAGATTTCTCTTGTGTTGTTGGAAGAGGGTGTTTGCTATGACCAGTGCACTCTCTTGGCAGAACTCTATGATCCTTTGCCCTGCTTAATTCTGTACTCCAAGGTCAAATTTGCCTGTTACTCCAGGTGTTTCTTGACCTCTTACTTTTGCATTCCAGTACCCTATAATGAAAAAGAAATCTTTCTTGGGTGTTACATTTAGAAGGCCTTGTAGGTCTTCATAGAAGTGTTCAACTTCAGCTTCTTCAGCATTACTGGTCAAGGCATAGACTTGGATTACTGCGATAATGAATGGCTTGCCTTGGAAACAAAAGGAGATCATTCTGTCATTTTTGAGATGTTCAACCTGGTTTTAGAAAAGACAGAGGAACCAGAGATCAAATTGCCAACATCTGCTGAATCATCAAAAAAGCAAGAGAGTTCTAGAAAAACATCTATTTCTGCCTTATTGACTATGCCAAAGCCTTTGACTGTGTGGATCATAATAAACTGTGGAAAATTCTGAGAGAGATGGGAATACCAGACCACCTGACCTACCTCTTGAGAAACGTATATGCAGGTCAGGAAGCAACAGTTACAACTCGACCTGGAACAACAGACTGGTTCCAAATAGGAAAAGGAGTACGTCGAGGCTGTCACCTTACTTATTTAACTTCTATACAGAGTACATCATGAAAAACGCTGGGCTGGAAGAAGGACAAGCTGGAATCAAGATTGCTGGGAGAAATATCAATAACCTCAGATAAGCAGATAACACCACCCTTATGGCAGAAAGTGAAGCGGAACTAAAAAGCCTCTTGATGAAAGTGAAAGTGGAGAGTGAAAAAGCTGGCTGAAAACTCAACATTCAGAAAACTAAGATCATGGCATCCAGTCCCATCACTTCATGGCAAATAGATGGAGAAACAGTGGAAACAGTGTTAGACTTTATTTTGGGGGGCTCCAAAATCACTGCAGATGGTGATTGCAGCCATGAAATGAAAAGATGTTTACTCCTTGGAAGGAAAGTTATGACCAACCTAGACAGCATATTAAAAAGCAGAGACATTACTTTGCCAACAAAGGTCCATCTAGTCAAGGCTATGTTTTTTCCAGTGGTTATGTATGGATGTGAGAATTGGACTATAAAGAAAGCTGAGCTCCGAAGAATTGATGCTTTTGAACTTTGGCATTGTTTAAGACTCTTGAGAGTCCCTTGGACTGCAAGGAAATCCAACCAGTCCATCCTAAAGGAGATCAGTCCTGGGTGTTCATTGGAAGGACTGATGTTGAAGATGAAACTCCAATCCTTTGGCCACCTGATGCAAAGAGCTGAGTCATTTGAAAGGACTCTGATGCTGGGAAAGATTGAAGGCAGGAGGAGAAGGGGATGACAGAGGATGAGATGGATGGATGGCATCACCAACTCGATGGACATGGGTTTGGGTAAACTCTGGGAGTTGGGGATGGACAGGGAGGCCTGGGATGCTGCGGTTCATGGGGTTGCAAAGAATCGGACACGACTGAGCAACTTAACTGAATGAACTGTAAATAATGACTAGCATTGCCATTAAATGATGCAAGCATTATTTATAATGTAGCCAAATGTCAAAATAAAACACTCCAAAGGGGTTATAGAATAATGCCTCCTATTGAACTTCCCTCCTGATTGCTTAAACTAAACATTCAACTGTAATTTTCATTGCCTTTTCTATGATGACTGTTGATATCTTAGAATGAGCAGCTATTGTGGCTCATACAGTCTCCAAAGTGACTATTACCCTTTTCTCTACTTTTTTTGGTACAAACTTCAGAATCAGGTGCAAACTAAAAAAAAAAAAAAAGTCTAAATTTAATAAATAAACACTTCATATGAACCTGTAGCTAAAAGGAAAATCCATTCCTCAGTATGGTTCAATAAAAATAAGAGGAAACATAAGTATGATCTCTAGAAAGGCATTCCTCTCTGTATACTTCTTAACACTTTTTTCCTAGAGACACCTAGAAGCCAGAACTCCCTCTTGTGCTCCTTTTTTATCCAAGAAGCAGCTTGTCAAATCCTTACCTTTCTGTCTTTATGGCTCACTGATCTATTAATCCAAGGAGACCACTCATTCTGGGCTTAGTCCTGAAACTTTATTAGGGTGGGAAAAAAGCAATTGAACCAGTGTTTGCTAAGGTGAAGACTATAAGCAAGCATACACTTTTGAGCTCAGAATGTCTATTCTACAGAATGGTTGCAGGGAGAAAACATAATCCAATATAGAGAACAAAACATTGATCACTACTACAAGATGTGGCCAGTGACATTGCATGACATATTCAATGTGTTATCTCTTATTATCAATGCATAATAAAACACACTGTGTTAAATTGCTGCAAACACAGTGCATTAACACTAATTCCCCTCAGTCCCTGGGTTCCCTCAGCCACATGGAATATACCTTGCCAGGCTCCTCTTGTCCATGTGACTTTCCAGGCAAGAACAAGCAAGAATCCTGGAGTGTGTTGCAGTTCCTTTCTCCAGGGGATCTACCCAGACCAAGCAAGGATTGAACCTTTGTCTCCTGCATTAGCAAGCAGATTCTTAACCATTGAACCCCAGCGAAGCCCTTAGGCTTTATGACTAGCTGTATAATTAATTCTATAAAGCTTAAATTGATTAAAACTTATCCTAAGCACCAAAATGCAGCTAGAATAGGTTAGAGAGGGTGACTGTCTTCATGGAGCATATTAACTAGACAGAATAAGCGTATGTTTGGTGTACATAGAGGAACATTGAGATATAAGAACATATATTAGAGGGAATTTAACCTAGTTTATGGATTTAGGAAAGATTTTCTGATAAAGTGATATTATGCTCAGGTTATAAGAAAAAGTAGATTACTGAAGTTAAACTACAGAATCGAAAGGGCCAACTCAATCTAAACAGAGAATATAGCGTATTAAAAACCCTGGACTTAGAATGTGGCATATTTGAAGCACTGTTAAAAAAAAAAAAAAAAAAAAGTCCATAATACCTGGATGCAGAGTATGATAAATGTGTCTGGGAACTTAAGACTACATGCAGGGATACTTATAAATTCTGTTAAATGTTTCAGGTTCTATGACAAAAGCAATAGTAATTCATTAAAAAAAATTTTAAGCAGAATTGACACAGTTGGATTTTATTTGAAAATTAATATTTAGCAGGACAAGAGAAAGTATGGAAACCAACAGAATTTTGCAGTAGTAAGGACCAACATGCAGTGACCCATGCTAGTTGCAGGATGCTGAGATACTAGTATATGCTTTAAATCTATCTTGAAGAGGTAGAATCAATAAACTGGATTTATTGATTGACAAATGTAGTGGGGACCAAAATGAAAAATCAAAGACATTTTCAAGGTTGAGTAATTGTAGGTTACTTAATAAGATTGGCAAACCTGGAGAAGGGAAAAAATTGTGAGATAAAATGGATATATCCTCATTCTGAACTTGAGGTTTATGAGCTGTCCATTACGCATATAGAGGATAAGATTAGGAAATCACCTGTTTACAGATGGTAATTGAGACTTTGGATTGGACTCATGTTTGGATTCAATGTTTAATTGCTTATTTTATACTTTAAAACAAAAGCAGTTTAAGCATGTTTAAATGTGACTAGGATAGAACCAATGTGGGGGGAAACTTTAGCACAGGACTGAAAAGGAATTATTTTGTAGCTGAACAATCTTTTGGATGTTTTTATTATCTATTCTTTCTAAGGACGGGATTTTGGTAATTGGAGGGTCTTTTATCTTTTGAGTACAGTTGTTATGGTCAATAGAATGATTTTTCAGATAGGTGAGAAGTTTTAAGAGATGAAGCAAGTATGCATTTAATAGAAATCTGACATCTCAATTTACCCACATTAAAAAAAGGGGGGGGAGATATAAATTTACACCCAATAGGAAGTACATGGAAGTGTGAAATGTAAGACCAATACTCCTGAGCTCTATTTGTAAAAATGAAAGAAAAAGAACACAATGCTGGCAACAACCTAAACAGACCAAGGAACAAACAATAAACACTTTAAATTGGGTCTTTGTGTGAAATTCTACCCAAAATTAGATGTAAAGCTATTCTTCAATTTCCATAAACATCCACAGTAAAATCATCATTTCTTATGTAATGATAGTTTATTTTCTATACTAAATGTAAAGAACCATGCCAGACACTACTTAGCAACTAAACAACAACAACAAAGAACCACATGTCCTCTGTCAAAGACATCCTTGGGCCAGTCGACATGTATGTCAGCACTTGTTACACAAGGTCTTTTATGTGATGATAGAGAAGATGGAAGTTTGTACGCAGAGGTAAGAATAGGTGAACCACACCTGTCCACTATAACAGGCAGAAATATAAAAAAAAAGATAGTTGAGTACAAGGAAGTCAATCTCATAGCAAGGTCCATTGCTGTAATGGATGGGTAAGGTGCAATTACTGCCAGTTTAAGAATAATTCTGAGTTTCTCAAAAAGCTAAAAATAGAACTCCTATATGACCCAACAAAATTCCACTTCTGAATATATATCCAAAAACAAAATAAAAACACTATTTAGAAAAAATATATGAACACCAGTGTTCACAGCAGCTTTATTTACAATTGTCAAGATACGGAAAACTGTCCATCAACAGAGGAATAAATAAAGAAGATGTGGCTAAATATATTCGATGGAATACTAATTAATCATAAAAAAGAACAAAACTTTTTGTCACTTGCAGCAACATGATGGACTTGGAGGGCATTGCACTAAGTGAAATAAGTCAGAGAAAGACAAACACTGTATGATATCACTGACATATGAAATCTAAAAATTAAAACAAACTAGTGAATATAGATTTTTTTAAAAAAGACTCAAAAATATAGAGAACAAAATAGTGGTTACCAGTTGGGAGGCAATATAAGGTTGGAGGAGTGGGAGGTATAAACTATTGGGCATAAGATATTCTCAAGAATATATTATACAACATGAGGAATATAGGCAATATTTTGTAATGGAAATTAAGCTTTAAAAATGGGCTTGCCTCGTAGCTCAGCTGGTAAAGAATCTGCCTGCAGTGCAGGAGAACCCAATCAAAACTTGAGTTGGGAAGATCCACTGGAGAAGGGATAGGCTACTGACTCTAGTATTCTTGGGCTTCCTTGGAGGCTCAGCTGGTAAAGAATCCACCTGCAATGCAGGATACCTAGGTTCAATTCCTGGGTTGGGAAGATCCCACAGAGAAGGGAATGGCTACCCATTCCAGTATTCTGGCCTGGAATTCTTCATGGAATTCTTTGTGACGGGTCACAAAGAGGCAGACACAACTGAGCGACTTTCACTCACAACCTTTTAATTGTATAAAAATAATAATAAAACATTAAAAAAGTCACAAATAAAGAATAATGGGTAAACACTGAACTATTTGCAAAGGTTGAGCATGTGAGCTTACAATGAGATATCAAATGTAAAATTGACAAAAAGCACTGAGAATATCAATGAGTGCTAGTCTGCTCTCTTCTGAGACAGAAGCTATAAAACAGGACACAGTTGTGAATCAGGAGGTTGGTTGAATCCCACCTAAAAACTGCTATTTTTCCATGATGGTGTGATGAAAGGCCAAGGAAATGAGAGCACTCACCTACTGATTTGACAATTTTTATTTCTAAGGGTACCGCCCCTAGAAGATGAAATTCTTAAGATGTTTCATCTCAGGTATGTTTTAAAGTACTGTTTTCATTATGCAGAAAAGCAAATTTAAAAAACACTAGCTTTCTAATTCCTATTTGATGTGGCATCAAAACCAAACAAGTATAGATGGACCCTATGAACATCACATATAACTCACGAAATATACTCTTATTTACCCAGCATAACTAGCAAAAATATTGCTTTCCAGTTTCATTTATTTGGAACAAAACAAAACAAAACATTATCTTGCTTTATTTCCTGATGCAATAGATGCTAGTCCTAAACTTGGAACAACCATTTGTTTGATCATATATTACCCATCTAAGTGTGTTATCTACAAAAGCTAGTAAATTTCAAATATAAACCACAGATTTGGAAACAATGGCCCGTGGAAGGAACCATATACAGGTTGCAATATCTCAAGTGTTTTTAGGTCTGTTAGCAATATAATGTTACCATTTAAATTACAGTTCAAAAACCCAAGTGAACACTCTTTAGAAGGAACCTGTCCAAGAACACTCATGTCATTTTGGGCTTTCCCTTTGTCTATTTATTTAACAGGATAAGTAATAACATTTTGAGAAGCCTAGAAGGAGCGCATAAACTTATAAAGCCGTCTCAGAAAATACAATCCAAACATGACACTTCCATAATTATAAATCATGATAACAAAGGACTATTTCCCTCAGGCCTCTCACCTATTAACAAATGGCTAGCCAGATACAATGTAGTCAGTGTTGCCCATTTGGAAAGTTTTAATCTGGAAAGACTGCAAATATACTGGCACTAAGAACAAAGCAAATTTAAAAATAGATATTTGTGGAATGAAAACACGTATTGTTTAAGTGACAGTTCTGTCTATGGCTACCCCCAAAATATTCATGCTTATGTTGTTATTGTATGACTCCAGAGCTTTCTTCTGGATGAAGTAAGAAATTCTCATGTTCTAAAATGTATAACATGGCTACTGTCCAATGAAGAATTCATTCCTAACTTAATAATTTACTGTGCCAGTAATAAATATTGTGACCAGGCAGAGAGAAGCATTATTTTCTCACTTTTAATATAGTTCTTATTAAAATAAAATATAATAAATAAATTTATTATTACATATGCAAAGATGTGCATTTATATATGTATATAAATGACAGGATGTTCTATAATTTTAATGTTTCAAGTTGAACAAATATGTATATTCTCATTGACTTCCCTGTTAAAATATCTAACCAGCTAGTGCTTCACTAAGAATTTTAGTTATAAAGTGTCCATGTTATTTAAAGATATGTACTTTATGAGCTTTTTCCTGTAGAAGATAAGAATCTATCCCTAATTAAGCTTACATTTTTGTCTTATTGTCATATTTCTTTTAAATTAATGCAACATGTTGAAACACTATAGAAAGCTAAATGATAACATTGATATAAAGATTACATTTTTTCCTATATTTTTAATTCATTTTCTATGAAGTCCGTTATCTATTACTTTCAATTTCACTAACAAATAACTGAGAAGATTTGCCTAGACAAAGAATATAGCATTCAATTCTAGTTTAATTTATATGTTTAAATATGTTTTATTAATAAAAGAGCAGACTCCAGGATAAATTAAGAATAAATTAATGCTGCGGTAAATTTTATGGAACACATTGGAGAAAAATAGCCTGCTTTACAATAGACATGTTTTGTGTATAACAAAATGTAGATTTTTGCCTACTAAATTACTTTTTTTTTCCAGAAAAGGAACATTATTTCACATAACGCACTCAAATTATGACTGTCTTACTATGGAAGTCTTCAATAATTATGTTTTCCTCTTATTGTTTATCAAGAATGTGACTTTGCTCTTGTAGAACTCAAATACTAGTATTGAAAGATGTATTTTATAATCTTATCCATACCATTCACTTCTTTCTTGGCAGGAGATTCTTCCCAAAAGGGATTTAGTTACCTTGTTATGAATATTTCTTTTCAGTATTATGCTGTAATTTCATAAATCATTAATTAGAATATATTAGATGACTCTTTTTTTTAATGCATAGAGACTGGAAATATTTCATCAGCTTTAAAGTGAACTGGATGAGGCACTAATTTCCATAATATATCTTCAAGTAGGGAGTAAGCAGGGCAGGAAGTGAAATCAATAGTGCTCTTACTACTGCACATGAAGCACTATTTTTTTTTTAATGTGATTGGTCCCTATCATGAACTTCCTTCTAGCTATCATTTAAGCAATAAGAATAAATAGGCCATAAAAAAGGAAAGCCAGAGAGCAGAAAGCATTCTGAAAATAAGATATGGTGAGTCATTTGGGAGCAAATTTTTCTCCAAGTCCCTTTGTTCCTTTTTTTCAGATACCAGATACATGGATAAGGGACTCACAGTGAGAAATTGATAATAAGTAATAAAGAAGGACCATAGACTTGTAACATCCTCTTGATTACTCTCTTAGCTTCTGTGTTTGTTGACTCCCATACTCACTGGTCACTCATTCCATACACATATAGGCATCATGCACTAAGTCTCTGTGCTTACAGCTTATTATGCACTTTTCCTTAAGGAGTGATTGTTTTAGTAAATTACCAAAAATTTTAACCACTTAAAGTCTAAATCTTGAGTTTCAATAAAATTGCTTATTTATTTGTCAAGATTAATCCAAATCAAAACAAAATTAATCACTTTTTTAAACAATCTACCTTACAAAAAAGGCATTGCTTAAATTCTATTAGTATTGTAATAACCTATGGCTACAACTAGGAATAGAACAACAAAAGCTTTTGTGAATAGCACTGACTGCTCAAATGATTGATTAATCAATTTTAATAATAATATGAAGAGCTGTTAGTATTTAATTAGAATTTATTAAGGATCATGATAGTAAATATTTACATGTATCTGGCTCCCCCACTTCCTTTGGCCAACTTTTGCTCATCCTTTACACATTAGCATGAATATTAACTCCTAAGAGCAGTTTCCTAACATATCAGACTAAAGTAGAACACTGTTATTCTAACTCACTTTGCCTTCTGGTATCTATGTACGTACATACCTACATACAGGAATATAGTATTATGTATTATATATTATATATATATTTATATGTATATGCTTATTTTAAGAATATATTTGTTTACTATATACTTGTTTATTCATTCAATTTATGACCTTGGAAGGTTAAAATTGGGATTTATTGCTGTAGTCTCAAAAATTAGCACAGATTTTGTGTATTAATATGGTATTAATCAACATGTAGAATATGTATATTAATCAATTAATTTTATTTGGCACATTCTGTTCTTCCTTTAGTAATCACCTTCCACTTCATTCTTTATTTAAAGAGCTTAATCTGGTCAACCAGACTTTGACACAACCATCCCTTTAAGATGATTCATTGTACTTCTACTTTGATCTCATATACTGAGAGTCTGCCACTTGATTCTGGGGCTTCCTAGGTGGCTCAGTGGATAAAGAATCCACCAGTGATGAAAGAGATGCAAGAGATGAGGGTTTGATCCCTGGATGGGGAAGATCCCTTGGAGAAGGAAATGGCAACCCACTCCAGTATTCTTGCCTGGAGAATCCCAAGGACAGAGAAGCCTAGTGATCTATAGTTCATGGGGTCACAAATAGTTGGCCACCACTGAGTGACTGAGCATGCGTGTACAAACTTGACTAGAGGATAATTTTGCATTCAAGATTCAGCTTTATGTTAATATCCATGCCAGTCATTTGGAAAATAGATACCTAATGCAAGATGATTCTATCATTTAAATTTTAAAGAGATATTGTCAATGTGACTAAAAGCTTGAATATATTTTTTCACTCTAGCCTTTTTGAGGTATATTGTTGTAACTCATGGTGAATAAATACATTTACAAGACAAATATTTTAAAATAGTCCAAAGCATGACTATATCTTTATTGGAAAAATTCCCTAATTCACCACTTGAGTCACAGTGACTTTTCCCTAATGTAACCCTGCTGATTAATCCAAGATTAAAAGAATTAGGAGGTTCTGTTTAGTTCATTCTAATGCTCTATATCTGGATGCAGAGAAAGTTATGGTCAATTTCTTTTTATAGGTGGCTATTTTATTCCTGAATTATTTGAAAATTGAGGATCGTTTCAGATAATGACGATATTCAAAGCATGAGAATATTTTATCTCTTACACTTGTCCTCACACTTGCCAGCTATTGGGAATTCATTTGATTAGTGTTAACAATTATATAGTCTCTGTGAGTCCAAAATAAGTTATGTAGGAAATATGAGGGAATAAGATAGATTTTTCAAATCTGACTTTTATATGCTGTATCGATGATTACATTTAGGTACTAATATCGACAGGAAAAGGGTGCATATGAGGATCACAGTATCACAATAAAAGGCAGAAAGTATTAAATTGTTGACTGCACTAAAATAGATGGAAAAAATAAGATGAATCATAGTTAAGATGTATGGGAAACTTTAAAAATAATTATTTTATTTAGCAATTCCATAGTATAACTCTCTTGTTTTCAGAAAGAATGTATATATATGATAACTGGTAGAGAAAACTATAGTACAAACGAGGTGAATGCCCACTTAAGAATCAACATTAGAAAATCCTCTAAATTGTTTCTCCTGATGAAAGAAATAATCCATGTTTTTCTCTCTGGAAACATTATCTTAAAACAGAATTTTTCTTTGTTGTTTCATTGAACATATTTCTAAATTCTCTCAAACTCTATTTATATCTTTGTACCTAAAAGTTAATAAAATTTATTTGAATATTATAATTCATGTTATATAAGTGTCTTAGGTTCACATTTTGAACAACTGTTAAGGGTCACACTCTGTAATGTTTGACAGTGAAAATGTTAGTCCCCTCAGTCGTGTTCAGTTCTTTACCACCCCATGAATTGTAGCTGCCAAGCTGGAGTCCATGGAATTCCCCAGGCAAAAATACTGGGTTGTGTAGCCATCCCCTTCTCTAGGGGATCTTCCCAATCCAGGAATCAAATCTAGGTCTCTTGCATTTAAGCTGAATTCTTTATCATCTGAGCCACCAGGGTAGAGTGGTTAAATGCAAAAATACTCTGTAGATTGGAATTAAAAATTAGTTAGTTTCCTTGACATCTTCTTTTGAGTGAAAAAAAGGAAAGAAAAATTCCATATGACTAAATGGTCTAGCTGTTGGGATTTAATAAATCAAAATATTAATGCTAACACAAATGTAAAGTATAATTTGATTCACAATTTTGAATTAATATAAGAAGATATTATTTGTGTTATCAATTATTTTCATAGAAGTATAATTTGTAATCACTAATATATAAAGTCTTAGTATTATTTGGGTTTGATAAGTGAACTAAAAAAGTTTAATACTATTTGAAGGTTTTTAGTTAATTTTGGCAATTTACTGAGTCCATCTTTGTAGTCTATATTTTTTGTCTCTGACTTAGATTTAGGGATTTGAATCCTCCCCAGATTTCCTGACTTTGACTTCGTAACCTGATTCCAGACACAGAGAAGCAGGGTCAGGTGCAATATCAGAAACTTTACTACATGAATTTCCTTTCACTTCCCATTCCACATAACCTCAACATCAACATTAGCACTTTATCATAAAACCTCCTCTATGAGATTCTTAATTTTAAAAAATCCCATTCAAGCTTTCTTTGAAAATGTTCTAGAAGGAGAGCTGACTTCACAGCAAATGCATGACCCACAATCTTATGTTAACAATACACTTTCCCACAATGCACTTAGAACACAGGGCAGCACAATGCACTGCCTTGCCCAGTGCAGGGTACACAATGCACTGCCCTGATGGGGTACACAGAATGAGGTCTAATATTCCTCAACTCCACCTCTTCCTCCTTCTACTGTAAACTGCAATGCTTCCTTCCAACTTGGTAACCTAAGACTGAATCCTATTTGCTGTAGGGATGTTTACTCAGCAAGGCATGCGGAGAGCTGGCGGGGACTTATATTTCCTTCTCAAGTTTCTTCTCCTTCTCTTAATTAAAATTATGTTAAATTATTCTGACAATGTATTGGAGAGAATAAACCTGGAAAATCTTATTGCAGTTATATCCACATGGAAAAATGCTTTAAAATATCTTTCTGTCATTGAGATAAATGTTTATGACAACTATAATAGCCTAGTTCTGTGACAAAAGCTTGTAGAAACCACAGGGCCTGGCTCTCCCATGGTTTATATCAAGGAAATGGAATACCTGTTTTCATAACCTCTCTACTTAGGTCTTCATGGGAAGACCAGACACAGGAAAGCACATTTTTTTAATTCAAAATCTACCACTGTTAAGTCTGCACACTACAAGTGGGGATGCAAAGAAGAACACCATGACTCTACCTTCAAAGAGCTTATATTTCAGTAGGATTGATAAAAGATGCTTGCAGAGAGCTGCAATACAGACAAAATTTCAAGAGGCAATAAACTGTATAAAAATTACAAAGAAAATGATGGTTTCTGACACTCTATTGTGACAATCTTGCACTCCCATGGATATGAAGAGCTATGATTATAGAGACACGTCTACAGTGCATCCATTTACAATAAATCCTATTTTGTAAATTCAAAACATGTTTGAAATTTGGTGAGAAAAAATAGTTTCTTTCTTCTATATCACTATTTTCTTTAGATAAAGAAGAACAGTCATTATATCATTGATGTATTTATGAACATATAAAGCTCAAGTTCCTAAGTAATGGCTCAGTCTTCCTTCACAATTAAGTTTTTTTAGCATATGGATCATTACTGATTTCATCTTAATTGTTATGACAATTTCCTATACACTTTGTAGTAACATTTGACATTGTGATTTTATTCAGAATGAATAGCTCAAATATCTGACATTCTAATTTGGGGACATCTGTCAGTCTAAACTAGATCTGATCATTGATTTTTCAGCATCAAAATATTTAGAACTTATAGCAATGAAATGTAAAATAGTCTCAGAAATAATTGAATCATTTTCTGAAAACTAAAGAGTCAGATATGACTGAGAGACTAAGCACGGCACATATCAAAAAGAATATTCTATGTCAACATGGGCAATATACTATAAATCCCTTTTGTTTATAAATATCAACTATAAAATAAAATGTATTAATCAGAATGTTGTGTTGAAATATATATCTCCCCCTCATTGAATAGCAAGTAATTTTTGATTCCCCCTTTAATAAAACAAGATGAAAAGAACCCTCCTTTGGCTAGTTTCTGTAAGTTTTGTGGTTCAGTTACTATAATATGTGATTTTTGATCTGTAAATATTTTGTGAATATTGCCAGTAATTTATTCCCTGATTTTTTTGTTTTAACCAAGATTCAAAATAGCACATTATTGAGATTTGCAGTAGAAGTGGTTTACAAAAATGGCATCAAGAATTCTCAAATAAACTAGAGGTTATAGCTTCCAGTCATAAAATTAAGTTGCAAGGATGTAACATACAGCATAAGAATATAATCAACAATATGGTAAGATTTTTGTATGTGACAGTTGCCAGACTTGGTGATTATTTCCTAATGTGTATAAATGTTGAGCCACTATGTTGTCCACCTAAAACCAATGTTGTATGTCACCTATATTCAACATAAAGTAAAAAATTAAACTAATAGGAGTTATAACAGAATGATCTGGAGAGATCATAGTCCCTTACCAACAGTGGTTTACTTTGTTTTTTCATACACACTCTATTCATTCCTCCTTTTCAAACACTTTAGTCACCACTCTTAGAGACAGGAGCACACTTAACTACTTCGGTGTGTGAAGGGACAGCCAAATATTTGAGAACCATTTGCATATAATACATTAAAAATATTTCCGTTTAGCAAAAAGGAAAAAAAATCATCCTTTTTTTATTATGATATTTAGGCAATTTTTGTAGACAATGAAAGTAGACAAAAACTGTTTCTATCTCATTCCAGGCTTGATTTTATAGATAAAGTGGTTTCTTGTATTTATCCTTTGTCTTTGCAGTTACATGGACTGCTAGAAGACATGCACTGAAATTGTACCAGCAATTACTGTGAGCATGGTCAATTTTAATTATTACAGTTGGATATAAACTTAGGAGGGTTTGTGTGAAGTCAAAGACCTGGAATCTTCCACTGACACTGATGTAAATGTTTCATACTTGGCTCATACTTGGAGAAACATTGCCATGGGGGTTGAGTTCAAGGTTTTCAGAGTCATACCATTTAATTTTGACTCTTGGATTTGTCACTTTTCAGTTAGGCCCCTTCAGACATTGCTCATTTAATGTCGCGAAGTCTCCATTTACTTGCCTGCAAATGAGGGATAATAGTGTTGTCTATTTCTTGGAACTGTGGTGAAGATGTTAATAGATGACACTATAGCTCAGAGGCTGACACTAGGAGAAAACAATTAAGCTCTGTAATCACCTTCATTATCATCATCTCAGAGACATAGTGTAGTACTCTAAGTATTAAAAACTTACAGGAAATTTCCTTTACTATTTCCTTTGATAATATATAATTTAAATGCCATTTTATTTACTTTCTTGTCATTTAACTTTTGTTTTGGTTTGGTTGATTGGTTTGCAAAGTCATAAGATATTTAGAGATATTTTACTAAAGTAATTTGTATCTTTTTAAATCTTTCTTGCTTTTTTTTCCCAAAAATGAAATTGCTAAGCCATTTTAGGTGGGTAAAAATTAAAATATCAAATTATACCTAGCTGGAAAAATCCAGCTGATGTCTAGAAAGAGTAATTTGTTAGTTTTAAGGAGTACATTTTTATTTCATTTCTTCTAAAAAAAGCAACCATTTCAATATTAGACTAAGTGACATGTCAGGAAATGACAAATACTATGTTATATCACTTATATATGGTGTCTAAGGAAACAATAAGAATTAGATCTGATAGAGTGCCTGAAGAATTAAGGATGGAGGTTTGTGGCATTGGTCAGAGAAAGCAGTGAACAAGACCATCCCCAGGTAAAAGAAATGCAAAAAGGCAAAATGGTTGTCTGAAGAGACTTTACAAATAGCTGTGAAAAGAAGAGAAGCCAAAAGCAAAGGAGAAAAGGAAAGATATACCCATTTGAAAGTGGACTCCCAAAGAAGAGCAAGGAGAGATAAGAAAGCCTTCCTCCATGATCATTGCAAAGAAATAGAGGAAAACAATAGAAAGGGAAAGACTAGAGATCTCTTCAAGAAAATTAGATATACAAAGGAAACATTTCATGCAAAGATGGGCTCAATAATGGACAGAAATGGTATGGACCTAACAGAAGCAGAAGATATTAAGAAGAGGTGGCAAGAATACACAGAAGAACTGTACAAAACAGATCTTCACGACCCAGATAATCACGATGGTGTGATCACTCACCTAGAGCCAGACATCCTGGAATGTGAAGTCAAGTGGGCCTTAGAAAGCATCACTACGAACAAAGCTAGTGGAGGTGATGGAATTCCATTGGAGCTATTTCAAATCGTGAAAGATGATGCTGTGAAAGTGCTACACTCAATATACCAGCAAATTTGGAAAACTCAGCAGTGGCCACAGGACTGGAAAAGGTCAGTTTTCATTCCAATTCCAAAGAAAGGCAATGTCAAAGAATGCTTAAACTTCCACACAATCGCACTCATCTCACACCCTAGCAAAGTAATGCTCAAAAGTCTCCAAGCCAGACTTCAACAGTATGTGAACCGTGAACTTCAGATGTTCAAGCTGGATTTAGAAAAGGCAGAGGAACCAGAGATCAAATTGCCAACATCTGCTGGATCATCAAAAAAACAAGAGAGTTTCAGAAAAACATCTATTTCTGCTTTATTGACTATGCCAAAGCCTTTGACTGTGTGGATCACAATAAAGTGCAGAAAATTCTTAAAGAGAAAGGAATACCAGACCACTTGACGTGCCTCCTGAGAAATCTCTATGCAACTCAATAAGCTACAGTTAGAACTGGACATGGAACAACACACTGGTTCCAAATAGGAAAAGGAGTTCATCAAGGCTGTATATTTTCACCCTGCTCATTTAACTTACATGCAGAGTACATCATGAGAAATGCCAGACTGGATGAAGCACAAGCTGGAATCAAGATTGCCAGGAGAAATAAAAATAACCTCGGATATGCAGATGACACCACCCTTATGGCAGAAAGCATAGAAGAACTAAAGAGCCTCTTGATGAAAGTGAAAGAGGAGAGTGAAAAAATTGGCTTAAAACCAAACATTCAGAAAACTAAGCTCATGACATCTGGTCCCATCACTTCATGACAAATAGATGGGGAAACAATGGAAACAGAGACAGCCTGTAATTTTAGGGTCTCCTAAATAACTGCAGATGGTGACTGCAATATGAAATTAAAATACGTTTGCTCCTTGGAAGAAAAGTTACAACCAACTTAGATAGCATATTAAAAAGCAGAGACATTACTTTGCCAACAAAAGTCCATCTAGTAAAAGTTGTGGTTTTTCCAGTAGTCATGTATGGATGTGAAAATTGGACTATAAAGAAAGCTGAGCGCAGAAGAATTGATGCTTTTGAACTGTGGTGTTGGAGAAGCCTCTTCAGAATTCCTTGGACAGCAAAGAGATCCAAACAATCTATCCTAAAGGAAACTGGTCCTGAATATTCATTGGAAGTTCTAATGCTGAAGCTGAAGCTCCAATCCTTTGGTCATCTGTTATAAAGAACTGACTAATTGGAAAATACTCTGATGTGGGAAAGATTGAACGTGGGAGAAGAAGTGGATGACAGAAGATGAGATGGTTGGATGGCATCTCTGACTCAAAGGACATGAGTTTGAGTAAGCTCTTGGAATTGGCGATGAACAGGGAATCCTGGCATACTGTAGTCCATGGGTTCACAAAGAGTCAGATATGACTGAGTGACTGAGGTGAACTAAGTTGAGGGAAACAAACTCTCTTTCTATGAGAGTAAAATAATAGTTGCCAAGGGTTAGGGATGAAGAAAATGGGGTGATACTGGTCAAAAACTCTAAATTTCTAGTTCTAAGATGAATAAATTTCAGGATTTAAGGTACAGTATGGTGAGTATTATTAGCAATACTGTATGATATACTTGAAAGTTGCTAAGAAAATAAAACTTAACTGTTCTCACCACAACATGCATAAGGCTTCCCAGTGGTAAAGAATCTGGCTACCAATGCAAGAAATGCAGGAGACTCCAGTTCAATTTCTGGGTCAGGAAGATCCCCTGGAGAAGGAAATGGCAACCTACTCCATTATTCTTGCCTGGGAAATCCCACAGATAGGGATACCTGGAGGCTACAGCCTACTGGGTCATGAAAGAGTCAGATACAACTTAGTGACTAAACAATAACACATACATAAACATGGTAATTATGTGACCTGTGGAATGTGTTAATTAATTTTGTAGTAATCATTTCACAGCATATACTTGTATCAAATAATCAAGTTGTATGTTTCAAACTTACATAATGTATCTCAGTTATTAGGAAAAAAGCAAACATCCCATGCGTTCCAAGGGTGGTGGAGGCTCTTCCACAGAGAGGACCCACATACACGGCTTTTTACTCACTCATGATGCCACACCTGAGAGACAGCTGTTAATATGAGGAGACATCTTGATCACCTGGCTAAACTGTATCTGCCATTAGTTTGGTTAAGAATAAGGCTAAAGGTCCTAAGGAAGCTGTCTACCTTCTAGTCAACAATAGATGAAGCTGTGTTTAAGATTAATGCTTCAACAAAGTGATATTGATTGAGAAACACTGAAGTTTTCTGGGGGCTTATTTCCTTAAGTGTTCCAGTATTCTCACCCTTTTTTTTTTTTTTTTACACCCTGAGAGCTTTCACTTGTACAACACTCTTGTAAGTACCACTTTTTGGGCAGGGATAAGACACACACTTCTACTCCCTGCCTTGATGCTTTATGAACCATGTTAATGCCTGGATATTCTGTTAATTCTAAATTGGATCTTTCCCCAATTTTGCCCCCACCCACTCCATTCTCTTAAGAATCATACTCTGTGAAAGTGATCTGAAACTTCCTAAAGTGATGAAAGTGTCCTCTGTCTCAATTAAGGTGTTGCCTTATGTGGAAGTATGCATTCCGTTCAGTTCAGTTCAGTCGCTCAGTTGTGTCCGACTCTGTGACCCCATGAATCGCAGCATGCCAGGCCTCCCTGTCCATCACCAACTCCCGGAGTTCACTTAGACTCACGTCCATCAAGTCAGTGATGCCATCCAGCCATCTCATCCTCTGTCGTCCCCTTCTCCTCCTGCCCCCAATCTCTCCCAGCATCAGAGTCTTTTCCAATGAGTCAACTCTTCGCACGAGGTGGCTAAAGTACTGGAGTTTCAGCTTTATGGCTAAAGTACTGGAGTTTCAGCTTTAACATCATTCCTTCCAAAGAAATCCCAGGGTTGATCTCCTTCAGAATGGACTGGTTGGATCTCCTTGCAGTCCAACGGACTCTCAAAATTCTTCAACACCACCGTTCAAAAGCATTAATTCTTCGGCATTTAGCCTTCTTCACAGTCCAACTCTCACATCCATACATGACTACTGGAAAAACCATAGCCTTGACTAGACGGACCTTTGTTGGCAAAGTAATGTCTCTGCTTTTGAATATGCTATCTAGCTTGGTCATAACTTTTCTTCCAAGGAGTAAGCGTCTTTTAATTTCATGGGTGCAATCACCATCTGCAGTGATTTTGGAGCCCCCCCAAAATAAAGTCTGACACTGTTTCCACTGTTTTCCCATCTATTTCCCATGAAGTAATGGACACAATTAACTACATATGTGAAATCTATGCATAAGCTCCTTACACATAAATTTTCCTCAGTAAAAAATAGAATGATCTATGTTGGTGTATTTTGCTTGCAGTATGAGATAGATAATTTTACACTGGTCATATTTTATTGTTTTTAACAGAAAGACATAAATCATATACCTATTCTTCTAGCTCAGTCAAATGGACTGGAATGTGTGGCAATTTTGTCACCAAGTAGCAACCCATTACCATTGGAAGAATGAGATTTACAAGTAAAATTGCAATACAAAATTGAAAACAAATGTGCTGAGTTTCATACCAATGTAGAATTTTATCTATGAAGAATATCTAAGATTTGAAATACCTCTCACCACTCTCAACATCCCTAACAAACTGAGAAAAAGATAAAATAGGCCAAAATGTCGGCCTTCCATGACTACCTTGTTGGACACAGCTTAAATAAGAGTCCAGTGGAGTGACTCCCAGGCCAAGCCTGCAAGAGCACAACTGGGGAAGGGTTTAAGTCTATAGAGCAAAAACTCACTTGTTTTCCGTCTTACGCTAGATTGAAATGGAAATGGAAGAAGAGACAAAATCCCATTGTTTATATCTTTTGGTAGATTAGCTCAGTTGGATGGGAAAAATGCATAACAATGGCTTTTACTCAGCAACCAAATTGGCTGCCCTTGTGAGAGTAACAGCAAGGGGTAAAGGAAGAGGAAAGTAGTGTTTAGGGAATATTAAAATCAGAAGTGTGAAGGAGGGTCATTACCTATTTAACAGAGTCTGAAGACATATACAGAAAATAAGAGAAATCAGAACATGAACTGTAGGCATCATAGGCCTCAGTCCTGGATCCAATGTAACATAGATCACTCTTATCAGAATTTGGTGGTTCATAAATTCATCAAAACAATTCTTTGCAGATGTAGACAAATTTTTTAATGTTGTTACAATACGAAAACATCAACATGAAAAATAAAATTATAAAGCACATCCATCAGGTATTGTTTATTACAAGGGTATTTGTCAACCCCTATATATTATTTCCCAAACAATGTTAAAATAACACAAGTGGCTACCTCTGGCTGAAAATAAGGGCAAATACAAGATCAGGAGACTTTGGTAAGTCTGATAGGATTATTAGTACTTGGAGATAGGGAAGAGTAGACATAAAAATCAGCCACAGGTGAGGACAGGAAAGCCTCCTTGCAGGTATAACATGGGGCTAATGAAACCCCAGGGTTTTCTGGTGTCTGTCTATACTTGCCAATGGCTTCTCATTTCACTCAGGGTAAAACCCAGACCCTGTTAAAGTCCTACACAGTTCTATGTGATAAACCTCTCATAGAACCTTTCAGTCATCATCTATAACTACCTACACTTTTGCTTAGTCCACTTGAGATGCACTTTTCTCTTTGTTATTCCACAGGCACAACACATAGGATCTCATCTCAGTGTTTTTCAGTTCAGTTCAATTCAGTCACTCAGTCATGTCTGACTCTTTGTGACCCCATGAACCGCAGCACACCAGACCTTCTTGTCCATCACCAACTCCCGGAGTCTACCCAAACCCACGTCCATCAAGTTGGTGATGCCAACCAACCATCTCATCCTCTGTCATCCCCTTCTTCTCCTGCCTTCAATCTTTCCCAGCATCAGGGTATTTTCAAATGAGTCAGCTCTTCACATCAAGTGGCCAAAGTATTGGAGCTTCAGCTTCAGCATCAGTCCTTCCAAAGAATATTCAGGACTGATCTCCTTTAGGATGGACTGGTTGGATCTCCTTGCAGTCCAAGTAACTCTCAAAAGTCTTCTCCAAGACCACAATTCAAAAGCATCAGTTCTTCTGTGCTCAGCTTTCTTTAGAGTCTAACTCTCACATCCATACATGACCATTGGAAAAACCATAGTTTTGACTAGACAGATCTTTGTTGACAAGGTAATGTCTCTGCTTTTTAATATGCTGTCTAGGTTGGTCATAACTTTCCTTCCAAGGAGTAAGCGTCTTTTAATTTCATGGCTGCAGTCACCATCTGCAGTGATTTTGGAGCCCAGAAAAATAAAGTCTGACACTGTTTCCACTGTTTCCCCATCTATTTGCCATGAAGTGATGGGACTGGATGCCATGATCCTAGTTTTCTGAATGTTGAGCTTTAAGCCAATTTTTTTCACTTTGCTCTTTCACTTTCATCAAGAGTCTCTTTAGTTCTTCACTTTCTGCTGAAAGGGTTGTGTTATCTGCATATCTGAGATTATTGATATTTCTCCTGGCAATCTTGATTCCAGCTTGTACTTCATCCAGCCCAGCATTTCTAATGATGTACTCTGCATATAAGTTGAATAAGCACAGTGACAATATACAGCCTTGACATACTCCTTTTCCTATTTGGAACCAGTTTATTGTTCCATGTCCATTTCTAACTTTTGTTTCATGACCTGCATACAGGTTTCTCAAGAGGCAGATCAGGTGGTCTGGTATTCCCATCTCTTGAAGAATTTTCCACAGTTTATTGTGATCCAAACAATCAAAGGCTTTGGCATAGTCAATAAAACAGAATCAGATTGTTTAGCTTATACTTTTATTTCCTTCAAGAGTTTTAAAAATGTTACTTTGTCTCAGTTATGACTATTCAATAATTAACTCTTCTGGACCCCTCGTTTGCTTTTCGTATTCCATGGACCTTTTCACTTACCACTGTATAATATGAATGCTTATTATGTTAAAGTTTGATTCCCCTGACTGGAATATAAGTCTATGAGAGAGGGTATTTTTGTCTCTGTTAGTCCCTGCTGTAGATGATGAATGAATGAGAAGCCTTACAAAAGATGACTAAAGCAAAGAACTTTCAAGATTTCCTGATGTTGCAAGATATACATCTCTTTCTGCCACAGTCTGCTCTCCTCGTGACACAGGCTCCAGATAGATGAGCAGCAAAGAATTATCCTTAAGTGCAACCTAGCTGTTAGGTGTTTTCCCAGAATAAAATTCCGAAGGTCTTCCTGCTTAGCTGTCTCTCTGATCCTGTCTCTCTGGTCCCTGGCCTTATACCTCAAGCCTCTACCTCAGATTCTGGTCCCTTCATGTTGATGAGTGCTTTGGGCTTTGTTGAACTTCTTGCCTTTTCATCCAAGTCTCTGTATTACATTCTTGCTCACTCTCCATTCAGGATCACTTCTGTCATCCTGGCCAAAGGAGAGGAAATAGCTGCCTGCTTCACTTTTACATTATTAAAATATGCAGCACTCAGGATAGTAATTTGCCGCCTATAATTTGTTTATATAGCTATGGCTGCAATTTAAAAAATTTGAGATATAACATGCAAAGTGTAAGAAACAGAGGTTTTTTGTTTGCTTGTTTGTTTTTCTTCATTTCAGTCATATTATTTCCTCTGTTCTTCAGTCCATTTTCCTCTAGTCTTTATTGAGTTATTTTATTTTCTGCTTGCCTTGGGGTGTGTCTTCTAGACTACATCTTAGGGTCCTATTTCTCCTGCCTGGCCTCTGTGCATGTTAAATTTCAGAAGAGAGTGTGAAGTGCAGGCATCTAAAACACATCATCTTCCAACAAGGGCCATGGTGGATACTAAGGGGTGAATACTGCACAGAGCAAAAAAGAAAAGAAAAAGAAAAAAAAGATATAAACATTTCATCATATTGAGGTTTTAATTCTGAGAATAAGAAATATTTATTTTTAAGTCTTAGCATCGTCATTTTGCTAGTGGTGACTTGAGAGAAAGTTTTGTTTCTGCAGTTTTCATCTGGGGCTGATAAAACCTGTCTATACTGAATAAGGCTGACAGACTCTAAGATTCCTCTGCTGCTGCGTGGTGATCCCAGCAAATGGAGGTTAACACTTTTGTGTAGGACTCTCCCATGTGTGTGAATAGGACCAGTGACTGGCTTCTAATCAATAGAATTTGGCAAAGGTGATGAATGTCACTCCCGTCATTCTGTTACATTGAGTAAATCTCCATCTTGCTGGCAGACCTGCTCTAGACATGCTGCATGCTTTGCCACAATGAAGTACAGTGACATGTTGGGAAAGCTAACCCCTACTAGGAGGTGCAACAGCCTCCAGGAACTTAGGCAGCCTCTAAGAGCTGAGAACGACCCTGGATTTCAAATCAGTCAGAATCTGGGGCACTTGATCCTCCAGCTACAAAGAAATAAATTCTGCCAAAAATCTAAGTGGACTTGAAAGCAGATTGTTTCTCAATCAAGCCACCAGATAAGAGCCCCAACTCACCTTTACTGTAGCTTTAAGTTCAGTTCAGTTCAGTTGCTCAGTCGAGTTTGACTCTTTGTGACACCATCGACTGCAGCACGCCAGGCTTCCCTGTCCATCACCAACTCCCAGAGCTTACTCAAATTCTTGTCCAGTGATGCCATCAAGCCATCTCATCCTCTGTCATCCCCTTCTCCTCCTGCCTTCAATCTTTCCCAGGATCAGAGCCTTTTCCAGTGAGTTAGTTATTCATATCAGGTGGAAAAAGTATTGGAGTTTCAGCTTCAGCATCAGTCCTTCCAATTCAGGATTGGTTTCCTTTAGGATGGACTGAAAGACCCCAGTGTTTTTAATTTTTATTGGAGTATGGTTGATTTACAACATTGTGCTGCTTTCTGCTGTACAGCAAAGTGTACCAGTCATAAATACACACACATACACACACACACACACACACACACACACACACACATATCTACTCTTTTTTAGAGCTTCCTAAGTAACTCAAGAGGTAAAGAATCTACTTGCCAATGAAGGAGCCACAGGAGACTCAGTTTTAACCCCTGAGTGGGGTTAAAAGATCCCCTGGAGGAGAAAATAACAACCCATGCCAGCATTCTTGCTGGGATAAACCCATGGGACAGAGGAACCTGGTGTGCTGCAGTCCATGGAGTGGCAAAAGTGTCAGACATGACTAAACGACTAAACAATAATGAAATGTCAAAATAGCAGCTTACAATCAATATAAACTTATTACATTCACTCCTACCAAGATGTGTTATTATTTCTGTGCTCTGCATATTTAAAAGAAAATTGGTGATGAATTTATTTATGTAATACAACATTCTCTCAGTTCAGTTTGGTTCAGTTCAGCTACTTAGTCATGTCTAACTCATTGCAGCCACATGGCCTGCAGCACGCCAGGATTCCCTGTCCATCACCAACTAACAGAGCTAACTCAAACTCATGTCCATCAAGTCAGTGATGCCATCCAACCATCTCATCCTCTGTCATCCCTTTCTTCTTCCACCATCAATCTTTCCCAGCAACAATGTCTTTTCCAGTGAGTCAGTTCTTCACATAAGGTGGCCAAAGTATTGGAGTTTCAGCTTCAGCATCAGTCCTCCAATGAATATTCGGGACTAATTTCCTTTCGGATGGACTGGTTGGATCTCCTTGCAGTCCAAGGGACTCTCAAGAGTCCTCCAACATCACAGTTCAAAAGTATCAATTCGTCTGCACTCAGCTTTCTTTATAGCCCAACTCTCACATCCATTGGAGAAGGTAATGGCACCCCACTCCAGTATTCTTGCCTGGAAAACCCCATGGATAGAGGAGCCTGGTAGGCTGCAGTCCATGGGGTCGCTAAGAGTTGGACACGATTGAGCGACTTTACTTTCAATTTTCTCTTTCATGCATTGGAGAAGGAAATGGCAACCCACTCCAGTATTCTTGCCTGGAGAATCCTAGGGACGGGGCAGCCTGGTAGGCGGCCATCTATGGGGTAGCATAGAGTCGGACACAACTGAAGTGACTTAGCAGCAGCAGCAGCAGCTCACAACCATACATGACTACTGGGAAAGCCATAGATTTGACTAGATGGACCTTTCTTGGCAAAGTATGTCTCTACTTTTTAGTATACTGTCTAGGTTGGTCATAACTCTCTTCCAAACGGCATTGTGTTTTACTTTGATGGCTGCAGTCACCATCTGCAGTGATTTTGGAGCCCCCAAAATAAAGTCTGTCACTGTTTCCATTGTTTCCCCATCTATTTGCCATGAAGTGATGGGACCAGATACCATGATCTTAGTTTTCTGAATGTTGAGTTTTAACCAATTTTTTCACTCTTCTCTTTCACTTTCATCAAGAGGCCCTTTAGTTCTTCTTCGCTTTCTGCTATAAGGGTGGTGTCACGTGCATATCTGAAGTTATTTATATTTCTCCCTGTAATCTTGATTCAAGCTCGTGCTTCATCCAGCCCAGCTTTTCTCATGATGTACACTGCATATAAGCTAAATATGCAAGGAGACAATATATAGCCTTGATGTACTCCTTTCCCAATTTGGAACCAGTCTGTTGTTCCATGTCCAGTTCTAACTGCAGCTTATTGAGTTGTATAGAGATTTCTATGGAGGCCAGTCAAGTGGTCTGGTATTCCCACCTCTTTAAGAATTTTCCACAGTTTGTTGTGATCCACACAGTCAAAGGCTTTGGCGTAGTCAATAAAACAGAAGTAGATATTTTTCTGAAATACTCTTGTGCTTTGATGATTCAGAGGATGTTGGCAATTTGATCTCTGGTTCCTCTGCCTTTTCTAAATCCACCTTGGACATCTGAAGTTCATGGTTCATGTACTGTTGAAGCCTGGCTTGGAAAATTTTGAGCATTACTTTACTAGCATGTGAGAAGAGTATATTGTGTGGTAGTTTGAACATTATTTGGGATTGTCTTTCTTTGGGATTGGAATGAAAACGGGCCTTTTCCAGTCCTGTGGCTACTGCTGAGTTTTTTAAATTTGCTGGCATATTGGGTGCAACACTTTCACAGCATCATCTTTTAGAACCTGAAATAGCTCAACTGGACTTCCATCACCTCCACTAGTTTTGTTCATAGTGATGGTTCCTAAGACCTTTTGTTGACTATGATGCCCACTCCATTTCTTCTAAGGGATTCTTGCCCACAATAATAGATATAATGGTCATCTGAGTTAAATTCACCCATTCCAGTCCATTTTAGTTCACTGATTCCTCAAATGCCCATGTTCACTCTTGCCATTTCTTTTCTGACCACTTCCAATTTACAATATTCTCTTGTGTAAGATATTTTGATCAGAACTGTTTCTAATGGGAAGAAATAAAGACAGCATAAGGTTCCTGAATTTGTTGAAGTATAAAAAAATTGTTAATAGCAAATAAATGTTTGCAAACTGTGTTAAAGGCATAGAAAAATCATGTGCAATTTTATGATTATAATTCTAGGTAGAAATCCAAAATCAAGTTTCCATAATATAAGTCACATAGCCATGTTTTTAAAATAAGAAGTATTGGGTAATGCCTCTATTGGATGACATGTACTGCTGATATAGAGGTAAATAAGACACATTAATATCTTTTATCAAACATTTCATAACTGGAGGAAAAGTATTATATAGCCCAAATGTATTGTATTCATTCCTGATAAAAATTAATGTTGAACTCAATAGCTACATCCTTCAACTATTAAAATGAGAAATTTTTAAAAGAACTTTTTACATTACTTCTTAAAATGTAACATTGAGCAGACATAGCTCTTTTTAGTAAAGAAAGGAAATATTGACAAATATAATTGTCATAGTGAAATCTATACTTATTCTCATCAGAAAATTGAATTTCATTTCTTTCAATTAGTGAAATTTTCAACGATTGTCCTAAAGGGTTGAGAGGTTTTCTTTCATAGTTTCAGTTAGAATTCCGGTTAGAATATTTGTTGTAGAAAAGAAATATTGATTCACTTAAACTTGCAAATTATGTCACAGGAGATTGACAAGATTGAAATACACATTTTTTTTTCTGCTCTGGGAATGAAGAAGGAACCACCAGAAAATAATTAGCAGAGTCGGAGATGGTTTTGTTTTGGAGAATAAGCATCAGTTGAAAATCAGAAAAGGGATGGAAGAATAAAGCCACCTGAATGCAAAAGAGTAGGAGATTTGCATCTCCAAAATCACACAAGCTCAGTTCTTATAATAAATCCCCCCCATTTCTTTCTCCATATATGTGCGTATCTTCTAATGGTCCTATTTCTCTGGAAAACCTTGATGTAACAACTCTCTCTTGAATATTTATCCATTCTGAATAATAATTTTTCCAGGCACAAAACAAAGGAACTGGATCAACTGACTTTAAATTCCTTTGTATCCAGAATTTCTGTGAGTTACAATTTAAGGTCATTTTTTCAGAGATATGAGAGCTTGAATGAGCTGCATTCTATTTCCATTGTTGATCACTTATGATATAATTTTTAGTAAGTGCTAAGAGGAAATAGTTGTAATTATGTACTAAGTAATAACCATGTAAACACAGTCTGTTTATAAAGAAATAGGTTTTAAGTCCATATTTTACTAGCAAAATTGGTGGAGAGAAAAAAATCTAGAAGTACAGATTTGTCCTCCCAAATGACCACTTTTTTTTTTTTTTAATTAACAGACTGAAACACCTAATACTTTGTTAACATTTTAGTAGAGCTATTGCTTTGCTTGAAATTATATTTATTTTCAATGTTTAGTCCATCTTTGCAATGTTATTTTGCCTTTAAAAGCTAATGATCTATGCAGAATTCACATACATATATCATCAAAAGCATTTACATAAAGACACAAAATAATTTATTTTCTTGATAATCCAACCATGTTGGCAACTATGTTTTATAAACAGATGGCACTATGATAAATTATCCAGTGCGTAGAAATTATGGTATGAATCTGGAAACTTTGCACAGACGCTTATAATGAGACATTCATGATCACATACCACTTGCACATTCAGAGAATGACAAAGCCTTCTGTTGTAAAGACATTTACATGGTGAGGTTTCCTTTAGTAATGTTTAGGGATGCTGCTTTCCTTTAAGGGTGATGTATTACCTAGGAAATAAATTTACTTATATTTACTTAAGGCAAAATATTTCTAAGAAAAATTTGAATTGGAAAGATCAAGTTAATACAATTTCATATAAAGATTTGAAGATAATCTGGACTTAAAGGTGTTTGCAAAACTAGATTTCCAGATCTCAATAAGATTTTAAATTTCAACCACAAATCTCTCCAAGCTGTCAGGAGAAAATCTTCATCTGAATATATAAAAATAATATTATATAAAGTAAAAAAAATGCTGATATCTAGATATAAAAATTGTACTGCTATGTTAATTCTCCTTGAAATACAGGCTACAGAGCAGCAGATAAAATGGACCATTCAGGAAAAATATTTTCTTACAAAGGCACAAAGCTAATCAACTTGAGTTGCAAAGGAATTTAAGATGATATGAATATGAAACTAGTGATTTGAAATGTTGAGCAATGATTTCCAAGGAAGGCAGATAAATCATTTCCCTTAAGTGGAAAATCCCATGGAGAGAGGAGCCTGGTGAGCTACAGTCCATGCATGGGGTCACAAAAGAGTGAGACATGACTGAAGTGACTAAACAACAACAAAAAAGAGAAAGATCAGTTTTTCCCTGTATTTTCTTAATTTTACTCTGTGGACTCTTTACTTTTTATTTTAATGTTGAGGTGCTGTAACAGCTATAACAAAACAAGGAAACTATCAAGAAACACCCAAGTCAACAGTTTTCAAAATATGAATTAGGGATCTCTGAATTTCTATGAAATCTTTTAGGGGATCGGTAAAGTCAAGTCTTCATAACACAGATACCTCGTTTGTATTTTTCATACTCATTATCTCATGAGTGTGCAGTGGAGTTTTCCAGAGGCTACATTACATGTGATATCACAATGGATTGAATGTGCAAGCAGTTATGAGAGTTTAACTGTTTGCTATTGACAGACATTAAATTTTTTTATGTTAATGTCCCTCTTCTGACTAAAATTGTTTAGTGATTTCAAAAATCAAGTTATTTTGCTTAAAAATGTATTTAACTTAACATGTAGTAGATTACTATTTTGGGCTTCCCTGGTGGCTCAGTTGGTAAAGAATCTGCCCGCAGTACAGGAGACCCAGTTTCGATCCTTGGGTCAGGAAGATCCCCTGGAGAAAGAAACGGCAACCCATTCCAGTATTGTTGCTTGGAAAATCCTATGGACAGAGAAGCCTGGTGGGCTACAGTCCATGGGGTCACAAGAGTCGGACATGGCTTAGTGAGTAAACCCCAACCACAGATCACTATTTTAAGTAAATTTTTAAAAAAAATTCTGCTCTAAGTTCTAACACTGTAAATATTAATATGTGTAGCTCATTAAAAGCTATTTGAACCTTCAATAACCTTTAAGTGTATAAAGAATTCAAAGTTTCTAAACTTTAAGATGTTCTGCCATAAATTCAGTCTTCCCTGGTAGTTCAGATGGTAACTGATAGCTGGGATTATTGCCACTTTCCATATAAATATAAAAACCTAAACTGATCAGAATGCCCTAATATGTACATCTCCCTCTTCTGTTAACCTATTCAATTAAAATAAAGATTTTTTTTTCATATTAAAATCACTGTGCTAAGTGCCAGGGTTGAAATTACCAGTAAACCCCTATGTCTATCACGGAAAGATGCAGTGTTCTAGATTACCATATTCTTACAACTGTGAGGGAGATATTTGCTTGGGAAATTGCACCCTATATCTGATATGGAGCTCTGTTCACTAAATACTGCTTTTGCATTTTATGCTAATTATTATGCCTTAGTTATTCTTTATCTGCAATTACAGCACTGAATTAAGTTACCTGCTTCCTATACCTAATGTGGTGGTGCCCCTTTTTTACACAAGGCTCAGAGTTTACCTGGGCTATGCACATTGCCTCAAAAGTTTTTCAGTTTACATGATAAGAATATAAAAAATAATATTCTTACAATGTCCTTACAGTGTTCTGAGAGTCTATTTTAATGTGAAAGCACTTGATTGGTTAAAGTAAGGCTTAGTCAAGAGAGTAAAATATCATGGAAAAGCAAATGTTTAAGGTGCCAATAGCAAAACATAAGCTTATGTCATAATAAGGATTAGATGATAGAGTCACTTGACCCAAGGAAGATGTAGTTCATCTGACAAAGAATGGGATTTAGAAGAAGATACTGAAAACTGCAGTCAGAGGTGAGATTTATGGAGGCCATGCAAGGAGAAGCAAACACAGCATCACAAGTCTGGCCAGTCTGGGTCATGTTATCACAGAGCTATGTGGGATCCAGACCAATACATGAGTCTCATCAGTTCCCAAGTGAGCATGTGCCTCATGTGTGCTGGGCTAAGGAGTCTTGTAGGTTATGCATCTCATCATTTCTAGTAAGGGTCTTCATCAACAATTTCCTACAGGTTGCTTATGAATAGTCACACAGAAGTGATTCTCGTCAATGCTACAAGATTTTGCAGATCTCCAATCAAAAGGGTTAATGTGGGTGCTCCAGGTTTTACATCAAGACCTCTTATAAACCTTTTGAATAACATCAGAGAATTTATAAAATTATAATTATACACAAGACATAGACCTTAGCTGCTGGGCTATAAAGGTATAAATCAGACAGACCTATTACTCATGAGGATTTATATCCATACCACAGAGTCAATACCAATCTTTGGGGAAAAAGAAAAAAAGAGAGAATTCTAGTCATTTGAACCCAAGGTCATAACTGACCCTTTAGGGAAAAAAATATACCAAGAAAGAAAGCTTTTTCAAGAAAATAAAAAGTGAAAAATACAGAAAATAACCTCTAAAGCTTCCTTCTTGGATTTTAAACTTTCAAAATATGGAAACTCTTTTCAAGTACAGAATATGAATCTCCACAGCAAAATCCTAAATGTTACAGCCAAGAGAATATTTGAAGAGGTGAGAATTTGTAGAAAAAGACTCGTCTGTATATCTAGGACAGAAAGAATATGTGTAGCTGGTAATGTGAACGCTAAGTCACTTTGAAGATGTTGTGAGCAGGCAGAAAAGAGTCTTGTCATTATTAGGGGGTGAGGATGCCTGCATCCCTCTTGAATTAGATGCAGCTGTGATTCCACTGGAGAATGATGCACAACTGCTCAAAGAAAGCCTTGCCTATGCTAGTGGCAAAGCTACCAATGGAGGACATGAACATTCTTGGACCCACTGCAGACCTTCTGAATTGAAAACTCTGGGTGCAGAGATTTAACAAGCTCCTCTGATGATTCTGATGCAGTTATTTTGAGAATCACTATTCCAGGTTGAAGAAGGAAATGGCAACCCACTCTAGTATTCTTGCCTGGAAAATCCCATGGACAGAGGAGCCTGGTAGGCTACAGTCCATGGGTTCACAAAGACTTGGACACGACTGATCAACTGAGCACTTTCTGGGTTAAGGAGCTTCCTAGGTGGTGCTGAAGAAGTGACGTGTTAGTTTCTCAGTCTCAACCCACCTGCCAATGCAGGAGACATAAGAGACTCGGGTTCTAGCCGAAGATTGGGAAGATCCATGGGAAGAGAGCATAGCAATCCACTCCAATATTCTTGCTTGGAGAATCCCCGCAGAGAGAAGAGCCTGGCCACAGGGTCACAAAGAGTTAGACACAACTAAAATGACATAGCACACAAGCATTCTAGCATGCAAACCTTAAGATGTAGTATCCTCTACTATTCAATTTCTGGAGAGATGGCATGTCATAGAAAAATCAAGTTTGAGAGTATTTGGCTTTCAACTCTAGGACAAAATGGCATCCTTGCCAAAGAGTAAGTGTCTTTTTCAGGAAACAGTGGTGTACTTGGATAGAATGAAATTAAGGTAATATTTTCCAGATGAAGGTAATGGAATTCTATTTCTGGTCATCTCAGCTATATGCTGGATTCCACACCCATTAAAATAATGGCATACATTGTATCAGAGGAAGTTCAAATATAGCCTAAATATTTATTGATCAATTTTGAGTTTCAAATTAATCTTTTAATCTAATGAACATAATTGACTTTGGTATTCCTTTTCCCTCACATTTTAGAAGCTTCTTTTCAAATATCAAGATAAAATGAGAAGTCTAAGCACAGCTTTTTACCAAAGCCAAATGTAGGGTGAATATAGTATATAAGTGACATAAGGACAGTATTCTGTGACTTAGAAAAGATATAAACATGTGAGTATTGGCTGTAACATAAATATAGAGAATAGAAGACTTGTTAAGATATTGATTAAGGCCTCAATAGGGCTTCCCCATTGGCTCAGTGGTAAAGAATCCATCTGCCATGCAGGAGACACGGGACATGCGGTTCAATCCCTGGGTTGGAAAGAACCCCTGGAGGAGGGCATGGCCACCCACTTAGGTATTCTTGCCTGGGAGGATTCCATGGGCTGAGGAACCTGGCAGGTTACAGTTCACTGGGTCACAAAGAGTCGTACATGACTGAGGTGACTGAGCACACATCCAGGGCTCTGATAAGGGACAACAGCCACTCCACCACCACTTAGGATGGGGGAAGAGAAAACAATTGCAAAACAGGGCAAAGAGCAAACCGAAAGAAAAGACTTGCTCTCTGCGGCACATTATCATCATGGAAGAGGAGAAGTAGCATTTGGACATTCATAGACATTTCTAGTCAGAAGAAGACCTGGAGATGGTGCACAGGGATCTAACTGAGAGCTTGCCTGAAGCAGGCATGAACTACAGAGGGTCTTCTTCACTACTAGAGTGTGTGGCCAGGCTGAAGATCTGAGATCTGAAAGGGACCCAAAGTTGGAATAAGGCAGCAGAAGAATCCAGGAATCTCGTGATCTGTCAGTTATCATGAATGAGGACCACGCTGATAGTCTAAAACCAGGATGGACCCGGTGTTCCTGACAGGATCCGTTCAGGAGTGACTGCCAGGGCAGTGTTTAGTGAGGACAAGAAGATGCTTATGGATGATGCCTTCTGCAGAGATTAGAAAACTTCACTTTGAACCAAAAGATCAAACTGGAAAGTCGTGATAAGACCATTTGAAGCACAAAGCAGCTCTGACAATGTGTTCAAACTTTATATTGATAGAATATTTAAGTAAAAGGAACTATTGTCAACCAGAAGAAATCAAATTTAATAAACAAATGCAGAGGCCAATACTCTATCTCTACCATCAGCAAGTATGTGTGTTCCAAGAGGTAATGAGGTCAGCTATAGATAACCAAGTTATATTGTCAAAGTCAAAATACATATCCATCTTCATTGCAGGAGACCCAGGTTCAATTTCTGGCTTAGGAAGTTCCCTTGGAGAAGGGATCAGCTACGCACTCCAGTATCCTTGGGCTTACCTGGTGGCTTAGATGGTAAAGAAACTGCTTGCAATTAGGGAGACCTGGATTTGATCCCTGGATTGGGAAGATCCCCTAGAAGAGGGCACAACAACCCACTCCAGCATTCTTGCCTGGAGAATCCCCATGGACAGAGGAGTCTGGGGACAATAGTCCATGGGGTTTCAAGGAATCAGACAGGATTGAACAACTAAACACAAAATATATAACCAAACACAGAAGGAGTCAGAATCCATGGGCTTCTCTTTTCCTGAAATCTCAGATCTTCCAAGTGAAGCTGCCTCTCACAGCAAGTAAGGCACTTTTGCAACATCTTAGATAAGTAGGTCAATTTTGTGTCCAAAGAGACATTATACTGGCATTTAAGTAAATGCAGACTATCTGAAACAACAGTTACAGGCAATCTATGTGTGTATAAAAGCAGCAATAAACTGCATTTGTTGAAGTAAGATTTTCACTATCTGACTAGCATCTTTTCAGATAAATTTGAGAGGAAGGCTACAGCAGTCAAGAAGTTTCCCAGGAAAAATTTTGAAAAATCAGTATGACTTATTTATCAAAACTAAGCTGAGTAACCTGGCTGTGTGTTTTTCAAATAGTGGCATCTACTTCCAAGGCCAATATAGCATGTAGCCAAGGTCTGAGTGCAAACAGGTCAAGATATGCTACATAAAATTATGCCAAATGAGATAATAAATGCCTTCTATAAAAACAAACTTACTCATAAAAAACATTCTTTGTTAACAGATAACTCATGCTGACAGCTTGTGAATTCCAGAATTCTTCAGGCAGTTTTTCTATTGGCCATTCTTTCTGGCCCAAGTTTAAAAGGTTCACTGATTATCACAAAAAGGTGGCTAAGGATGCATTTTAAAAAGAGAGTTTGGATAATTTTGGATTTGCAATGGCAGACAATAGAGAGCCTTAATATGTTATATGTTATCTTTCTAGATGTATAGACCAATGAAAAGGATAAAGCACCAAAGAAAAGATCCCGGCAAAACATGCATGGTTATATAAAGATTGCAGCCTTAACCTACAAAGACAAACTTCCAAATTGCACACATTTTTAAAATGCAGCCATAAATCTATTTAAAGCGCTTCTTCATTCAGGCCTGCAAACATAGCATTGTCTTTGTCAATTTGTCTGTAGCCTGTTCTGGTAGGTGACATTGTTCTTGAGCACTAATCAATTGATGTCTCCGTGCCATCTGGCATTCTGTTGCTAAGCACAGCAGCAACACTGTAAAGTGAAGTGTGAGTGGCAAGAAGCAGGGTTTGTGTTCATCACGATGTCATCGTCCAGACTATACAGTCAATAAATCCTTCACATACCGGTCTTATCCTAATGGTGAAGAAATGCCTTGGCAATGCATGGGAGAAAATAGGATGAAAAATAATCACTCCAATGAGACTTTGAAGATCTTGCTTTGTTTACAGAGTGACCTCATAAAAAAAAGGATACTGTTCTTTACTTGGATGGGATATATATGTCATTACATAAAATGACATTACTGAAAACTCTGAGCTCATATTTGTTCTTTCTCACCTAGATATATGTGCAACATTTCTTATGGACTCAATTTCATCTCTCAGCGGAGCCCTCCATAATTTTTCTTCAAATTTCTGAGCATAAAAGGCAGCACTATTAATAATTATGCAGAGAAAGCAAGCTGATACCAAGAGTGTCCCAGGCAAAGTACAAGTCTGCAATTTGAGAAAGCTGTCCCATTAAATATTGTAAGATTCAAGAAAAAAAAAGAGGTGCTTACTAATATGTTCTCAAAATACTGCTAATAGTTTACTTTCAAAATATCACAGATAATTGGCTATAGTTAAGCTTGGATGTAGTGAAATTGTACACAATTTTCCTTGATGCAAGAATAGTAAGGTGTTGATTTCAATTATAATCACTAAAACATATGAACTATAAACATGATGTACAGCCCAGGAAGTCTCTATTACTGTGTTTCATAGTTACCAAAATCAGCATAATCTGATGTGGGAATGTGTGTGATTAGTTCAAGTTACATCTCCCTGAATATGACATTCCAGATTTTCTATTCCTTAGACAAAAGATATATGCCTAACTTTCAAATAAATCACTCCATTGGCTATATCTGGCTGGAAAACAACTGGTTGAGAAAATACCATGGGGAAAGGTACTGGCAAATCCCTGTAGGAGGTAACCATCAATAATCGATGAATGGCTTCAAAGGTTATTCCCAAATATGCGAAACATTTCTTCTTTTTAAAGCAGTGTACTTTCTCATTATAACAATGAAACTTTTAGAGTAATAGGCACACTGTACATTTAAAATGTTTTTTGAGAAAAAACAGTTTAAATATTTTGTACATTTATACATTTAATTATACATTCAAACAACTACCAAATTTTTATAAAGTATATAATAATAATACTATGTGCCAAGGAATTTGCAAAGTACTGGCAATACAAACATATACAAATGACTATGCATTTTAGAAACAAATATAGGAGGAGAGTGACACAAGAAAATTAACATGGAAAGAACAAGAGTAAGGTATTTACTTTAAAAGTACTCCCTTTCTTTTTTCTATGACCACTTACCTTGGCTTATTCAGATGAGCTTAACTGAAGTAATCACTGAGTAAAATAGTCACTTTAAAATTACTATTTGAGTGATATAGGTCAAAAGAAAGAGGAATAGGAAGAGGACTAATCATCCATCCTTCTATACACATTGTCACTTTAAAAGTAATAGATTCTTGGTGTACGGCCAACCTTCCTCATGACTGTTGCGACTGCCCATAAATGTACTTATGTTTCCATTTATAGTTTGATATTGTTTTTGAAAATCCTCTACCGATAGACTATGATAACAGAGGTTGGGGCATTTCTTATTTCTCTAAGATCGAGTAAGAAGATCCAGACTCTGATCACTGTTGGTGATACAATGCTATTGTGCTTTGGGGAACAAAGAATGAGTAAAACAGAAATCAAAATGTTTTCTGGTTATTCATATTTATAAAATATAAAATAGAGCTATGCCATGATATAATTCATTATGTGATTTTTCCATATATTTCTTCGTGATTTTTCCCTAAATTTAATGAAATACACAAAGCAGGAATATATAGTCTCTCTTGAAAGTTCTTACTGTCTTTACTGTATCCACCTGATACAGTACTTACAGTACACTGATATGGCTTACGAAAGCTTATCAGTTCAGTTCAGTTGCTCAGTTGTGTCCAACTCTTTGCAACCCCATGGGCTGCATCATACCAGGCTTCCCTGTCCATCACCAACTCCTGGAGCATGGCCAGACTCATGTCCATTGAGTTGGTGAGGCCATCCAACCATCTCATCCTCTGTTATAAAAGATTATACATCCATAATTTTAACAATTATATAAAAATAATTTAGATGTGTGTATATATTTGTAAAAGAATACTCTGTAAAGGCTACAAACATGTCCTTTCAAGTCATGTTTCAACTTGTGTCATGTTGATTGTTTCAACAGAGTCAGAAATTTGACATTAGAATAATTATACAGAGAACTGAAGTGCTGTCTGATGGATTTAAGGAGAATGTCAAAGGTAGAACCAATACTTGGAGGAAACAAATTATTTTAATAAAAGCTTTCTACTGGCCAGAAAAACAACATTCTCTATACTTAGGCATATACTCTGAATAAAATTCCTTTGTATGATAAAATCATTCTGTGAATGTGATCACCATATATGAATAGACCGAAAAGCAATATTAAGATACAGATTGTACTGATGTAGCAAGATTTATTACTAGTTGCCTGATTATATTTAGTAACTGTTGTAATGCAATGGCAATCCAGTGCTTTGCTAATTAGTCAGACAATTTGGCACTACATTCGTTGAAAAACAGAGGTGAATGTCGAAAAACAGAGGTGAATCTTAGCAGTCCAGAGATTTTGCCTTCTGGCTTTTGATTCTATTTCTCTGTAAATACAAGATGAATTTTGGCATTTGCAAAGTCATCCTAGAGAAATAAGTTTCAAATAAAAAGCAGAAAAGGAGGTATCATAGAAGACGGAAGATTTTCAGACAAAATACAAGACTGAGGAGAGATTACCTTGGAGATGAAGGCAAGACCACTCTGAGGAAGATGCCACTCATCTCTCTTTTTTAACTCATGTTGCAGAGGTCTCAGATGGCTCCAAAATGTGCTAGTAGAATGATCAATATTGTTTAATAAAAAGCTTATTTTTATTTAAGCATGTTACCTGCAAATTAGGAAGCTTTTCAAGCTATAGAAATAGAGAAAGAGAGCAAAGTGTCACAATTTCCAATGTCACAGATACCACACCATAACTATTTTACATACTATATAAATTTCTCTTTTTTTTTCCTGTCTAAAGTCCAGCTCTGCATAATCTCGTAGCCAGTGTTTCTCTTATTCTACACACACATACATTTGCTCCAGGATCATTAAAAAAATCAATGTTAGTCTCTACTAACAATTTGAAGATTCTCAGGAGGGATTTACACTTCACAAATATCTGCCTTCCTAAAAGTCTTTCCTATGTGCATAACTCCCCCACCATTCTACTCTTCAGGGTGACTCCCCAAATCACTCCCTTTTCTTTACCTTTCATCTGCCTCTCATCTTATTTAACCAACCTCAACATAAATCTCTTTGCTCCGGCTTCTTCAAACTACAACTTGTCTTTTTTTTTTATTATTGCCCTTAACTTCTTTTTCATAAAATTTATATTTTTTCAATATTTCAGTATCACATGGCTGGCTTTGCCTCTTCCCAATACTCTAAAACAATTAGCACAAAACAAAGTCTCTTGTTAGATCACCTTAAAATGAAGTGCAAAGTGAAAATTTTGATTGCTATTTATTTAAATTTGACTATATATATATAAATATGATGATAGGAATAGTACACTTGCATTATTGAAAACTGGAAAATAGAGCAATGAAACGTTTAGAAATATCACATACATTCACTAGGCAGTAACAACCACCATTAATATTCTAACGATTACCCTTCCAAATCTTTCTCTCTGTGTATATTTGTGTGTACACACACCACAATGGAATCGATTTTTTCATAGTATACTACTACCTACTTCTTTTAATCCAGAACTTTTACCACAGTTATTCTCATCTAATCTAATAGCCAGAATTATTTAGATTTCCAAAACTGACCCCCCAAATATCATTTCTGATATTCAAACCCATTCCGAGCCTGAACTATGCTCTCTGCATCTGATAATGTCCCTTATATGTGGTCCAGTCTTACATAGAAACTTTCTTTATTATTTTGTTGAAATAACCAGGATAGACTGTCCCACTTTCAGAAGTTCCTGGATTATTTAGTATGATATAATTAATTTTGCTCATTTATTTTGTTTATTTCATACAAACTTTGCCAGATCTTCAAGCTTAATGATAAAAAATGCAATTCAATTAAAAAAAATTTTAGATGGACTAGGTCCTGTTTTGTTCCCAATATTCCTTAAATTTGACCCTCTGCTTAGGTCATGAAATTCTAAATGTAATATATGCGATTTCTAAGTAATATCAAATATGTAGTTCTCCGTCAATCATATACTTAATAATTTTAATACCAGTTGTTAATTCTTGGCTGACCCAATTTCACCAGTTTGTTAAATCTTTGTTTCTAACATATTATTTCTTTTACATATATTTGTTATCCTTCTCTAAATTAGATTCATCCCTCAATAGCAGGGCTATTTAGTTTGTATTATATTTATCATACTGCTGATTGAATTCACTTGTATCTGCAGCAGGTGAATTTCCATATATCTTAAAGGAGTATTCAAAGATAAAGGAGCATTATGCCTGCAAATAACACAGAAATAACTCAGGAAAAATAATAGTCAATATATACACATACATATATATTTCACATAAAGAAAGAGAGCATGATATTGAAAATATGTCAAAATAGAAGCATGCAGTGAATCTGGGGGCTTTCCAGGTGGCTTTAGTGGTAAAGAACCTGCCTGCCAATTCAGCAGATGTAAGAGACAAGGATTAGATCCTAGTCAGGAATATCCCCTGGAGGAAAGTGAAAGTGAAGTCGCTCAGTCGTGTCCGACTCCTTGCGACCCGTGGACTGTAGCCCACCAGGCTGCTCTGTCCATGGGATTCTCCAGACAAGAGTACTGGAGTGGGTTGTCATTTGCTTCTCCAGGGGATCTTCCCGACCCAGGGATCGAACCCAGGTCTCCCTCATTGCAGGGACTTTAACCTCTGAGCCACCAGGGAAGCCCCTAAGGGCATGGCAATTCACTCCAGTATCCTTGCCTGGAGAATCCCAAGGACGCAGGAGCATGGCAGGCTATGGTTCATAAGGTCGCAGGGTGTTGGACGTGATTAAACCGACTTAGTACGCATGCGTGTGAATCTGGGTAAATGTATATGAGAGTTCTTTACAGTGTTTTGAAATTATGTCTAAATTAAAATAGTATATTTTAAGAAACCGATAAACACATGGCTGATCACAGTAACAGCAAAATAGTTAAATATAAGGTTGTAGTTTATCAAGTGAAATGGAGAAACAGGAAAATACATAATCATTTATCTTTTAAGCATAAAGCAGATATATTAGATTGCCAGTGGTAATATAAACTGATAATATTTTTGTAGACATAGTTGGTGATATGTGTCCTAGCTATAAAAGTCCATGTACCTTTTGAAAATTCTGATTTAATTATTCCATGAAAAATAAGAAATGTATAAAAATGTCTACATTTGTTATGCCTATTTTTATGTTACTATTCCCATGATAAGTTTAAAGAAATCTAACTTTACAAGAACAAAAAAAAGAAGTTAGGTAAATTATAGTACATTGTAAAAACAATACACAGGCAATGAAATTAAGGTGGAGTATTTATTTGATAGACTTTCAAATAGTATTTCAAATAGATATATTTCAAATAGTATTTATTTGAAAGTAGTATACAATTATTTGAAAGTATTATATGCAATATTGCATTTGATGCTTTTCCAAATTAGCTAAAGTAAAAGGTGTAATTACATACAAGTGGATAGTCCATTCTGAAGGAGATCAGCCCTGGGATTTCCTTGGAAGGAATGATGCTAAAGCTGAAACTCCAGTACTCTGGCCACCTCATGCGAAGAGTTGACTCACTGGAAAAGACTGATGCTGGGAGGGATTGGGGGCAGGAGAAGAAGGGGACGACAGAGGATGAGATGGCTGGATGGCATCATTGACTCGATGGATGCGAGTCTGAGTGAACTCCAGGAGTTGGTGATGGACAAGGAGGCCTGGCGTGCTGCGATTCATGGGGTCGCAAAGGGTCGGACACAACTGAGCGACTGAACTAAACTGAGCTAAACTGAGATAAAAAAAGATAAACCATAAATATGAGACGACAACAATTTTCTAAGGAGTCAGGACCCCGGCCTCTGCCACTTGGTGTGGTCTTTGAACTTCCTGAGTCTGTCTCACATAAGAGGCTAGTTTAAAAATCTGAATCCAGGATTTCTAAAGAGCACCAAAATTGATCCAGTGGCATGCTAATGTACATTTTTTTTGTCTGAGCATAGAACCAAGATTAATCAAGGGCTTGGTAAGACTAAATTTAGGCCTATACAATAAATAAGATTATAAGCCAAGAAAGGTACTGATTCTCTCTCTTTTCATGTTAAAAAAAATTAATTTCTCCTTTCTTTGCTCAAGCCCTGTGTAATTTAGTTTTAGAGCTTATTTCTTTACTTTGATCCTTTTTGCTTGCAAATTCCATGAAATTGGGCTTGGTATTTCCTCAGAAGCTGTGGCTTATTATTGATCTTAATTATCTTCTAAGAGTCTAGCCTTCTAGACTGTAATCAAATTGTTGGGAGCTTATAAGCCTCTTTCCATAACATTTTACACAAACTACCTGTATCCTGGTCTAAATAGCATAGAGCTAGTTCAGACTTCCCATTATTCACGCGCCCTTAATTCCAAGAGATCTTTGCTTTATCATGCAGGATAAAACAGGAATTGCCTGCAGGCACTTCCAATATTAGGTGTTACCAAACTCAAAAAATTATTTGTTTGTAGGACGGGAAACTTTTAAAATCTGTCAAGAAATTTACCTTTAAATACCTCACTTTGCCACATCCAGAGATGAATATCTAGTCTCCTAACTTCAGAGACTTGTTCAGATTTATTCCTATCAAGAATATTTCTCCTTTTGCCAGAATTGTTGAAAGGCTATTCTTAGTCAACAGTCTATTGAGGACCTCAGAAAATTCCAAAAACAAAATGAAACAAAAAAACAAACAAATTCTAACTACATTGTACTAATTATGCTCACTTATTCTGCTTCTGGGAAAATAGATTAAGAAAATGAACAAAAGTTGCAAAAATGCCAACTGTGAGTGTTTACATTTAAAAAATTAGATAATACTTTCATTACCTGTATGATGTTTGGTAAGTTACTAAAACACTTTCTGACTAAATTTCTTTAACCAAAAAATAGGGATAATAATAGTACTTACTTAAAAGGTGGTTTTGAGTTTTGGATGACTTAATATATTCAAAGTCCTTAGAACAATGTCTGCAAGTAGTAGTGCTTGCAAATTATTTTATCATCATAAAAGAAACAAATGGTGCAAGAAATTGTAGTACAATCATTGATAATGTATCACTAAGTCATTAAAACATTGTAATAAAAATTAATAACATGAAATAAATTTTTAAAATAAGGAAAATTTTAATAACTTAATTGAGTATTGTTTTATATATGTCTGATTATAACTATGTACATAGTTTTTTTTTTTAAAGTAGAAACACTTCAGTTCAGTTCAGTCGATCAGTTGTGTCCGACTCTTTGCGATCCCATGAATCACAGCACGCCAGGCCTCCCTGTCTGTCACCAACCCCCGGAGTTCACTCAAACTCATGTCCATCAAGTCAGTGATGCCATCCAGCCATCTCATCCTCTGTCGTCCCCTTCTCCTCCTGCCCCCAATCCCTCCCAGCATCAGAGTCTTTTCCAATGAGTCAACTCGTCACATGAGGTGGCCAAAGTACTGGAGTTTCAGCTTTAGCATCATTCCTTCCAAAGAAATCCCAGGGCTGATCTCTTTCAGAATGGACTGGTTGGATCTCCTTGCAGTCCAAGGGATTCTCAAGAGTCTTCTCCAACACCACAGTTCAAAAGCATCAATTCTTCGGTGCTCAGCTTTCTTCACAGTCCAGCTCTCACATCCATACATGACCACTGGAAAAACCATAGCCTTGACTAGACAGACCTTTGTTGGCAAAGTAATGTCTTTGCTTTTCAATATGCTATCTAGGTTGGTCATAACTTTTCTTCCAGGGAGTAAGCTTCTTTTAATTTCATGGCAGCCGTCTGCAGTGATTTTGGAGCCCCCAAAAATAAAGTCTGACATTGTTTCCATTGTTTCCCCATCTATTTCCCAAGAAGTGATGGGACCAGATGCCATAATCTTCATTTTCTGAATGTTGAGCTTTAAGCCAACTTTTTCACTCTCCTCTTTCACTTTCATCAAGAGGCTTTTAGTTCCTCTTCACTTTCTGCCATAAGAGTGGTGTCATCTGCATAACTGACATTATTGAGACTTCTCCCAGCAATTCTGATACCAGCTTGTGCTTCTTCCAGCCCAGTATTTCTCATGATGTACTCTGAATATAAGTTAAATAAGCAGGGTGACAATATACAGCCTTGACGTACTCCTTTTCCTATTTGGAACCAGTCTGTTGTTCCCTGTCCCGTTCTAACTGTTGCTTCCTGACCTGCATATAGGTTTCTCAAGAGGCAGGTTAGGTGGTCTGGTATTCTCATCTCTTGAGGAATTTTCCACAGTTTATTGTGATCCACACAGTCAAAGGCTTTGGCATAATCAAGAAAGCAGAAATAGATGTTTTTTTTCTAGAACTCTCTTACTTTTTCAATGATCAAGCAGATTTTGGCAATTTGATCTCTGGTTCCTCTGCCTTTTCTAAAACCAGCTAGAACATCTGGAAGTTCATGTTTCACTTATTGCTGAAGCCTGGCTTGGAGAATTTCGAGCATTACTTTACTAGCATGTGAGATGAGTGCAATTGTGTGGTAGTTTGAACATTTTTTGGCATTGCCTTTCTTTGGGATTGGAATGAAAACGGACTTTTCCAGTCCTGTGGCCACTGCTGAATTTTCCAAATTTGCTGGCATATTCCGTGCAGTACTTTCACAGCATCAGCTTTCAGGATTTGAAATAGCTCAACTGGAATTCCATCACCTCCACCAGCTTTTTTTGTAGTGATGCTTCCTAAGGCCCACTTGACTTCACAATCCAGGATGTCTGGCTCTAGGTTAGTGATCACACCATCATGATTATCTTGGTCATGAAGATTTTTTTGTACAGTTCTTCCATGTATTCTTGCCACCTCTTCTTAATATCTTCTGTTTCTGTTTGGTCCATATCATTTCTGTCCTTTATTGTGGCTGTCTTTGCATGAAATGTTCTCTTGGTATCTGTAATTTTCTTGAAGAGATCGCTAGTCTTTCTCTTTCTGTTGTTTTCCTCTATTTCTTTGCACTGATAGCTGAAGAAGGCTTTCTTATCTCTTCTTGCTATTCTTTGGAACTCTGCATTCAGATGCTTCTGTCTTTTCTTTTCTCCTTTGCTTTTTGCTTCTCTTCTTTTCATAGCTATTTGTAAGGCCTCCTCAGACAGCCATTTTGCTTTTTTCATTTCTTTTCCATGGGGATGGTCTTGATCCCTGTCTCCCGTACAATGTCATGAACCTCATTCCATAGTTCATCAGGAACTCTGTCTATCAGATCTAGTCCCTTGAATCTATTTCTCACTTCCACTGTATAATCATAAGGGATTTGATTTAGGTCATACCTGAATGGTCTAGTGGTTTTCCCTACTTTCTTCAATTTCAGTCTGAATTTGGTAATAAGGCGTTCATGATCTCAGCCACAGTCAGGTCCTGGTCTTGTTTCTATTGACTGTATAGAGCTTTTCCATCTTTGGCTGCAAAGAATATAATCAATCTGATTTTGGTGTTGACCATCTGGTAATGTCCATGTGTAGAGTCTTTTCTTGTATTGTTGGAAGAAAAGACTCCACACATGGACATCACCCCATGGACAGTATGGAAAAAAGTAGAATGGAATACATCAAATGACCTTTTCCATCTCTGTGATACATAAAACGTTGGGTATTTTTTCGTAACCCATATTTTTTTAGAGAAGGCATTGTTCTTTTAAAAAAGAAACTATTAATAAAAGATTAGGGCATTTTCATAGCATGAGTGTATCTAATGATGGTATAATGTGGTATTACTATTTCCCGCACTATGTCAAATCTCCTTCAGAGCTGCTATGTAGAAAACAAGCAGATCAGTGGTAATTAAGTAACAATAAAATCTTAAAAGTAAAAAGTCTGTGTGATAGACTAACTGAAAATGTTAAGACTATAATGTTTGCCTTGCCAGACCTTCAGCGTACATGGTTGCAAACCCTGAGTGGTATTAGCACCATTTCAACACTCTTGTGGTATTTGAGCAGCATTACTTAGGAGGCAGTCTCAACATTTAATAGTATGATCATGAACCCTCAAGGGTTCTGTCAGGTAATAGAACAACCCTTGCCAAATAACCTTGAAACAAAATTCATTTTGTGTGACCAAGTCCTCTTGCTGTATAAGTGTGAAAAAATATTGGCATCACAGAAGTAAAGTAGCTGCTATATGTTGAGCCACAAATGAATAAAACCTCCAATAAGACAGGAAAAAGAAATGCATTAAATAGGATGGCATGTCTGAGGAACGCTGAGGGTAAATGAAATAAAAAGAGAAAAAATTGCCAGATTTTGTTATCAGTTGACATTGCTAGTCAGCCAGTTTAAACATGTGTTAAAGATATAAGGATAAAAGATTTTTTTGTTTACTTTCCTGTTTAAAGATGAAAATGAAATACAGTAATATCTGATATATTTTCATTGTGATGTGTTAATATTACATGCAGAATGTTCTCCTTTATTTGCTAACATCAAAAATATCACTCAATAATTGCAGGAAAATAAGATCAACCACATGCTAACCCTGAACAATGCAGTGCAGCTGTGTTGGAGAGAAGAAATTTGGCATTTCAATGAAAAAAAAAAGGCACATATATTAAACTAATGAACTCTGTTCCACAGGGATTACTAGAATGACTATATTTTAAACAAAATGCCATCACCGCACTATTCTCTGCGTTGTCAGTGTACTGTTTTTGAAAAAAATCTTTATTCCTTTAGATAAACGATTTACTCTGTAACTTTGGTGTTACTAGATTGTCATTACATAAACTATATTCTAAATACAATATAAATCATTGTATTTATTGTGACTGTGAAATTCATTGTCTAAAAAATACCTGCTAAGGAGCAAATTTACCAGAAAAGATTATTTAAAAAGGCCAAATTGGTTAGTATTGGAAACAGTTGACATGGAATGACATCAGAAAAATCTAGGTTAAAATTCTGATGCCAATTCCTACTAGTGGTAAAATATATATATAGCCAAGTTTCTGATATTTAAAAGCCTTAGTGTCCTCATCTGAAATGCAATTAGTAATATTTAACTTGTATATTTGTTGAAATAAAATAAAACAAGTTATGAAAGCTGTCAATTATAATGACTGATACAAGACAATATTAATAACAGATGGCAGTTCTTACATTTGCATATTTGAAATCTTAAACATTATGTTTTAAAAACAAAAAATAGGCTTATCCACAATTACATGCCTACTGGTTAGTCCATGACAAGCCCCAGGGCGAGATATTTAAAAGTGAAAGTGATCTTTTGTGGGAGATAAAGAATATAACTGCATTGAGAAGTCAGGCATTAAATGGTTCATAAAAAAATTTTTTTTAATATATTTTTTCATTTGCCCGAAAAGCCAAGTCAGGGAAGATAAGGTTGAAAGATGCATATACATCCTTGAGAATTCACACAGTTTCAGCTGACACGTGTGTTTTTCTATAAAGTATAGTGATGAATGTTCATTGTATTTCATTTTCCCTGTTTCAAGCAGAAAATTTGTGGCTTCTTATAACACTTGGGTGCCTGCAGGGTCCCCAATTAGGAAATTATTAAAGCTGAGATCTGTATGATTTACATGGATGTTGGGGTGTAGGGGCTGGAAGGACATACATATTGAAGGAGGAAACAGACAGACCAGGCTCCATCTTGAAAGCAGGAGTCCATCTTGGGCCGGACTGTGGACTTTGAGCTCTATGCCCAGTATCTATGGAAACGACATACCAACTGAAAAACCAGGCCCCCTGGATGGAACCCCAGGGCTCGTAGCTAGACTCTCGTTGCCTAAAAGAACAATCTAATTATCTGTGTAACTGAATAGAATCATAAATTTTATTATGCTTATTGGGGTATGATCACAGGCCTGTTGATAATTGTCCACTGTTAACTTACCTAGGCTTAAGGAATATGAATCATGGGTTAACTTTGATTGTATCTTTCTTTTCCTTTGTTCAGACTAGTTTCAGGGAATTTGAGGAGGTGGGTATGGGCACGTACACTTAGGGTATATAAAGTTTTCAGAAAAACTGGTCAGGGTCCTTGGCTAAGAGGAAACTCTGCTTTGGGCCCGCCGATGTAATAAACTGCACTCCACTATCTGCATTGTCCTTCTGAGTGAGTTTGTTTCCCGGAATGTGTGGCTACAACAATATCACATTCATTCACTGATAAAGCTAGTCTTTTGATTTTCATAGTTTTATCTATAGAATAATTAGTTTCCTATTTAATTTTTTACACTCCTTTATAACTTATATGTGAAGAAGGAAATGGCAACCAACCCCAGAACTCTTGCCTTGGAGTATCCCATAGACAGAGGGGCCTGGCAGCCTACAGTCCATGGGGTGGCAAAAGTGAGTAGGACCCAACTGAGGGACTAAACAACAATAATAACATAGCTACGTTCTTGACACAGATTGAAGGTACAACAATTTCAACAACATTTCTTTAAAGCAACATATATATACTTAAATCAAAATCAGCATGAGAAAAATGTAGATTCCATAAAGGAGAATAAAACCTTAAAAGATCTGGTAGTGTTTAAAAAGAAAATGAAAACAAACGATTAAAAAAAAAAAAAAACCCTGTGTAGTTTCTGTTCAATTTCAGCATCTGCTCTGTAGCTTTCTTTTTCTTCACTCTAGATGAGTGCCTGCAATCGTAAAACACGACTCCGGTAATACTTTTGTAAATGAATCACTACAGCATTCATACAATTAGCCTCTGAACAGATGTCAGAAAGTAAAGATCGGCCGCTTCTAGATCAAGTTGCCGCTGCCAACTCTCGCGAGCTTTGTCAGTAACTGTTGATTGTAATGTCAGTGCAGTCCAATTTACAGGCTGGAGAAGCAGCTGCATACTGCATTTCCCTGAAGTATTATATGATTTCCACTCCTTGCAAACTTTATCATCTTTGTTGCAGTGAGTCGGGTAAGTTGCTCTGAATTTACGTCTTCCTGTAGAGATGGAAGTTACCCTGAAGCTTATTCTGTAGGAGGAATGCGATCCCTTCACGTGTTTGTTTGTGCCCCTTTGGTGCTCTGTGGGAGGCAGTCATTGGAAATGGGACAGATGAAGGCAGCAGCCACATACATCAAATCTTCTGATTATTCAGGGAACACAGACTGAGTTCATTTAACTGCTTACGGAAATAATGAATTTGTTCAACTTTGTATAAAGGACCGTAGCAGTTAATAGTATCACTGTAATGTATGTTCCTAATGCACCCTCTAAGGGAAAACATTTTATGCTGTGTTTTACATTTAAATGCTCTGTTTGGTGAATGTCGCCTTAAAAGAGTAACAGAAGTGTTTCTTGACCAATCTTACTCTATTTTTCTTTTCTTTTCTCTATTTTTCTTTCTGTTTTTCTGAAATGAATAGTTCTCTTATTGTCTGGTTTTACAGAGTACTTAACATTTTGCTATTTGAAACTTTAACAAAATCAATTTGCAAAGGAAAGGTCTAAGTTTGTTTTGTATAAAAGGAAAGATCTATTTCTTGATTTGATTTACAAA